>NW_006785816.1:2423141-2434674 GCF_000442215.2 Lipotes vexillifer
TAGGGAAGAATAGAGGTGAGGGAGAAATAGTGGTTTGGAAGCAGTAATAAAATGCAAGAAGGATGCTTAGAATCTGTCTCCAGACCAGCTGCATTTGTAGTGCAGCAGACAAAATGGGCATCGTGTGCCTGTTACAGAGCAGGTAATCAAGAATGTCAGTTACTTTTTCATAGTCAGCAGCAGAGGTTTTCAAAACCTGCATGTCTTACTTTTTAAATTAATTGTTCTTTGGCTTAAAGTCTGTAGTGGCTTGGAATTTGCAGTACTCTAACTTCACTTTTAAGGCATATTAATGTTTTGGTTTGTCTTAAATCGCCCTAAAGGTTTCTTGGGACACAGTGAAAGACATACACACACCCTCAGCTATACTCAAAAAGCAACTGAAAATGTCACTGTCCCTCAGAGTTACACAGTTTGGAGGTAAAATGGTGGCTGAATTTAGTTCCCTTTCTTTGGTTATGAACCTGTATTTTCTCTGTGTGAAATTATGTAATTGTTAGAGGGATTAAAAACCCATGAATAAGGCTCTTTTTTTCTGTATCTGCTAGTACTCAGGCATCATCAGCTTTTTAGTTCTAATGTAGTCCCAGTAGCATGAATCCTGACTCTTGACCTGTACCTGTTAATGAAGCACCCAAACCCCTTACAAAGTCCCTTTGACTCCCCAAGAGGTCTCTTACAACTTCCATAAAAGTCCTGCTCCTACCTTGCTGGGGCCTCTGTTGCTGTAGGAGCTCAGTTGCCCTTCTAGCCAGTAGAGTTGCTCATCCAGGGTGTTGAGGGGTGTGTTCTGACCTGAGTCCTGTCTCTTGCTTGTCTCTGTCACCCTGTGGTGTAAGTGACTTACCTGGGCCCATGATGCTCTTTGGCTGTAAGAGTGAGAATGTATACTCCTTCTAGTTATGGGTAATTGGGAATGGGGAGGATCCCGCAAAAGGATTGCTTGGTCTCTGAAGTGTTAAAAAGAGGGTAAATTTGCAGCAGGTTTGTGAAACCCCTTTTCCCCTAGACCTCATACATGCCAATCAGGGTGGCTGAGTTAAGACAGGTTCCAAGCACCAAGTCTCACAAAGAATGTGGAAGCCGTGACTCCCCTCCCATTCAGAGAGTCTAGTCATCACAAAGATCACCCTCTTTTTTCTTCAGTTTCAGACTCTGTCCCAGTTTCCTGCAATCTCACTGCAACCCAACTTCAGGGACAGCCTTCTCCCCACAACCTCCAAACAAAGGAGTTTTTCTTTTTTTTTAAAATTTTTGCATATACTTCAGTGCCAATTGTACAACCACTATAAGTTTGTTCTTTTTTCTCTCAGTTCCTGTCTTTACCCCTTTTCCAGGCTCCTTGGCATTTTCATGAACCACTGGATGCAAGTACATGCTTAGAGGGAGGGGCGCTGTCATGTCCAAAAATGAGGTACACTTGTAGACATCCCATTGTTCTATCAGATCAGATGATAGCTCTTGATCTAAGCACAAGCCCACGATCAGATAAAAAAAATAAATTATAGTACTAGTACAGGGACCTTTGCAGAGAATGGGTTGAACATAGGACCATTCCATTTTCTATCACTGTTGATTCAACTGGGCTATAGTCAATTTATTCTGTCTGATATAAACCACAGCATTTTTTTTTTCAATGTTTGCCTCATTTATCATACTCCCAGTCAGTTCTGTATATCCCAATACTCACAAATATTAGATGGTTTTAAAGTATTTTTTTCTCTCAGGCACTTACAATTTCATTCCCCAAAACATAAAAGGTAAAATGTATGATATTAATAATAAACATAGAGAACACACAAAAGTAAAAAGGAGAAAACAAAAATCTACAATCTTACCATCCATAGGTATCATGGAGTTGTTACTATTTCTATCTTGCTTTCCACTCCGCCCCTATGATTTTTTTAAAAATTGTGATTATATATAACTTTGTGCCTTGCTCTGAGAATATAAATGCCATAACTAAAGATTTCTTTAAGATCTTATTGTTGATTAATTTGATTGAAAGCAATAAACAAGATAAAGTAAAATTACAGTACAGCTAATAAAAAGTATCCACTACTACTGGTATTTTTTGAAGTAATTCTGGAAGGTTCTTTCAGAGACTGACCCCTTCCTAGTCTACATCCTCATCTCCAGCCACAAGGAAAAGAAAAACAATAAAACAGAAAATGTAAGTTGACATTTTCAATTTCTGTCCTGCCTCAGTATAATGGGAGCCTTTCACCTTCACTTCCAGTGAGTAAGTGGCCAGTTGCTATGATTGGTAGATTCCATTATGACCCTGAGATGTTGGGAAAAGGGACAAATCACAAATGCTACTCAATAACTCCAATTTTAGTGAGATTTTTATCTCTACCCAGGAGATGTCTGAAAATGATCTATGGGTGATTTGAACTGAGCTGGCCAACTCCTATTTCAAAAGAATTGAAAAAGGGAGATTTATGATGACACTGTCTGCCTATTTTCCAGACCAATGTTCACAGTATGCTTCTGAGAGCAGGTTGGCCCTGCTGCTATTTCATGCCACTGGCAGGCCCTTGCCTTCCACAAGGCAGCATCACTTCATGTTGGAAATTAGCTCACCAACTTGGTTTTGGCAAGGAAGACAGACACATAAATCTGATGTAGTAAAGAATACAGTAATGTGAACTTTTCTTAAAAACAAAGAATATATATTTATTTTTGAAAATGTATGATTATATACCCATAGCCAATTGGTTATACTAATAAAGACAATCTTCATGCTGATTTATGGAATGCACGTTGTCCCACCACCCTTTTTCATTTTGTCTGCTCTAACACCTCATCTTTTATGCTTACAATGGGAACAGACTTATCAAATTAAGCACCACAGGGAAAATTGTTCATCTGGTTCATGAGGAGCTGAGGCAGACGGTAAGTTAAGCACCTGACAGGCAACGCTGGTTGCTCTTCTGAGATTTATAGTCCAGTTTTACAGTTCAAATTGGATTGGGTAAAGTTTGCATTGAATTTACTTTGGCAATAGGGAAGTGTCCAGACCCATGTTGCTCTGTTTGTGACTTGAGGTCCTCCATGCCACAATCTCACCTTGCAAGTCGACCCCTGGTAAGTCAAATGCACAACGGGACTGATGATGGACCCCCTGCTCCCTTCCCAAGCCAGCAGCATGCACAGTTGGTGAGTTTGTCATTTTCAGGATTGTCACAGAGACACAAATAACAAGTACACATCTCAGTCTACAAACGTTAAGTGTGCAAGGAACCTAGCTTTCTTTATTTTCCAAGTTGTTTTCCAAATCTCTACTCAATGGTAATTTCAAGCCTCATTTCACTAGGATCAGGCAATGCATTCTCAATCAATTTGGAGTCTCTTCTTCCCACTGCCATTACTATCCTGGGGTTAAGTCTAATTTCAAGAGATGTGAATAAAGACAGTGCACTGGGGCAAGGACCCATCCAGTCCTTGGCTCACACCACATCCACTGTTCCATGCAGTCGCCATTGGGACATCTCTCAGTTGCATCCATGTTACTCTCTCCTCTACTTATGAGCTATGGGATTATACTGCTGCTTTTGTGCCCCACTGGGGGTATCAGAATTTCTGCTAGGGGCCTAAGCTCTCTCTCCACAGTTGGTCCTTCTCAGAAGAGCCATCCTCCTGCTCATCTCAGTAGTCAAGACCTAGTTCAAGCTCACTTCCTATAAGAGACCTCTCTTTTGTGACTCCAAAACTCATTTCACCTCTTTTCCCTTTGAGGATCCAATAGCACTCATCTAGAACTTGTCATGCAGGGATTGTCTTGTTTAGCTTTTCATGAGTGTTTGTAGAACTTTTTAGGGATGGGCTCCGTCACCTTTACCTTCCGATCTGCATTAATATGTCTTTCTCAAATAAATTAGTACTCCATCTTGCAGCTAAGAAGTCTACAAGCTCATGTAGAAGGGTGAGGAGGGGAGGCACAGGTAATGGATAGAAAATGCAGATACCTGTGGTAGGTTATGAAGATTATGCACCAAGTCAAAAACATGTCGTGTATATACTTTATCTTTTGCAGTATACTATAAGTCAAAGGCAACATCTTTGTATTAATGATTTTTTATCTCTACCAGCATAAAACCCAATTGATAGATATGTCTGCTATATGTTGACTCTATTGCAAGTACAATGAAGAAATAAAAAGGGAATTAAAAATTAAATAAAAATTCCCACCAAAACAAAATTTCTTCTCAAGATGTTGATTGGGAAACAACATACACAGAAACTGAAACCAAGTGAAACCCTGCAGGGCCTTCCTGGTGACAGATATCTTCCCCTCTCTTCCATGATCTCTGTCTCTTACTTGTAGAAAAGCTTTAGCCTCTGAGGTCTTTTCTGAGTTCTAAAGAACAAATTTAATCAGAGAAGTGAGAAAAATGCAGAAACAAAGAAAAACTATCAAGCAAGATAAAATAATAATACTTTAGTCATAAAACAAAGTCAAGAACCTTTAGTTCCTCCTCAAAGGCTATAGATAATATTCTGAGTCATATCCTTGAGTTGTTGGGTGGATTTTAAAACCTCACCAGGTGGAAGAAGTTAGCTACATGCTGACCATAAGAATACAGACTCCAGAGACATTGGAACCAGAAGATTGATGATGTTGACTCCCAAAATACCACCCGGTTACTTACTAACAACCAATCAGAAGAATGTCCATGAGCCAATCATGTACCCCATGACCCTCTCCCTCATACTGTCTTTAAAAACCCTTCCCTGAAAGCCATTGGGAAGTGTGGGTAATTTGAGTGTTAGCTGCCCATTCTCCTTGATTGACCCCATGTTGGTCACCTTGCAATGAACACTGTACTTTTCTTCACCACAGCTCGGTGTCAGAAGATTGGCTTTAACATGAGAGGGCAGGCAGATCCAAGTTTGATTTGGTAACAAAATGACTAATAGATTAGCTCAAATAATGAATTCCTCTATCACCTATTTATTAGTAATGCACAGCAAATTCAGTTCAGTTCAATCAGGGTTTGTTTACTTTCTACAAATTGCTGTTGTATGACATAGAGCAGGGGACATAGAGAAAAATAAGATGTGATTATAGGGTTACATTTGATATGACTGCTTGGAATTTCCTAGCAGGTCGGCTTGTTATACAGACATAGATAGAAACATAGATATACAAAAAACTATTATTTTCTTAAATACAATTATTGTTTTTCAAAGAGGTACCCTAGGACTCCAACTTACTCCTAGTTGGAAAAGGGAAAAATATAGGGTATGATGGTTTCAGGTAGAAAGAAAGTGAGCTGCAACCTTTCAAGCCAGGAAGCTCGTCAAAAAACAAAACATAGGGCTTCCCTGGTGGCTCAGTGGTTGACAGTCCACCTGCCGATGCAGGGGACACGGGTTCGTGCCCCGGTCCGGGAGGATCCCACATGCTGCGGAGCGGCTGGGCCGTGAGCCATGGCCACTACGCCTGCGCTTCCGGAGCCTGTGCTCCACAATGGGAGCGTCCACAACGGTGAGAGGCCCGCGTATCGCAAAAACAAAACAAAACAACAAAACAAAACATACATTAGTTTCAGGTGTGCTAATATAATGTATGTCAATTATACCTTAAATTAAAAAAAAAAAAACTTCTCAAAAACCAAAAACAAAACACATGCTATTCTTCTTGGGTAGTTGACTAAGGACCAATTCTATACAGATTTTTGTATACAGACCTTTATTGAAATCCAAGAGTTGCTGTTATTTGGATAGGTCTTGCATAGAGTACATATAAATATTATTATCTAAACGGAGACATTTTTGAAAGCAAAAGGGAGCACTCCTATTATTAATTACTTGGTGACAACAGGAGACATAAACCTGGAGTACGGCTACCCTAGTCTTGCAGACTGACAGTCAAAGTGAATAAAGAGAATTTAAGGGCAAGCTAAAACATAAACAGACGACACAGACTCCGGAAACCTCTTCTGAATAGAATATCAAGCCACGTCTGACTCAGAAATAGATTCTCCTCCTATTTGCAGTAAGAGTGAAACAGTTTCCCCCGAATAATCCCACGAACTTTTCTGCCACTTCCAGAGTTCACCTTTTGCAAATTTCCTGAACTGCGGCTTTACTGTTCTCAGATCTGGAGTTATCACAATGTTTACTTGTCTTCGGGCTTGTGGGAAAAGAACTAAACAAAGATGGTGAATATTAAATGTCAAGAAGATCATATTATTTCAGCGTGTTTGCACGGGACATTGAATTTGTGAGCAATGCTGAGTATTGAATGTATACTTAATAAATTTCCCTATAGGTTATTTTAATAACATTCATGTTATTCCTTTTATAAAGTAGTACACATATACTTATTATAGATCATTTAAAAACTACAAGAAAAATATACAGAAGAAAATTGAATCACCTGTAAACCCAACACCTAGAGAGAAAACATTTTGGTCTATTTCTATTTGTGTATTTCAGATGGTTGAGATTATTCCATATAGGTCATTTCTTCTTCCCTTTTCCACCTACTGTTCAACCACTTTAACTTAATTGTTGTGCAATATTCAATAATGATGCCACTTAATGTTTATTGATGCTGCTATATAGCATATAATTTTACCCATGTCACAGTCCTATGAGGTAAGTGATTTTATTAACCCATTTTGAAGATGAAGAAATTGGGCAAATGTGGATTAGGGAACTTGCTCAAGGTTTCACCAGAATTAAGTGCAGAATCAGGCTTGAACCAGGTCTGAGTGATCCCAGAGCTCAGCTGCTAACCAGTAGGCTGTGTCCGTCAGGTGTTGGTTATGAAAACAGAAAAACAGAAGGTTTTTTCAGTATGAAGGGATTTAATACAGGGAATGTAAGGCTCATACAACCTTTCATCCACCTCCCATTGGGAGAGAGCAACAGTCAGGAAGGCCCTAGATCTAGAAATACAATAGTGATGCCACTATTGTTAATCTCAGCTTCCAGGAGCCCTTGAGAGCTGCTGGCAAAGGCCCACATCAGTCATTTGCTGATGCCCACACATGCCTAGAGCTTCTGCCAGAAACAATGGCCCATCCTTTTCTCCTGCCTTGTAAACCTTGGAAAGTGCCACCCCTGGTGATATCCACAAACACCTGCTGCCAAGGAAATCTGTGGCATATAGTTTCCAGGCTTTCAGTACCTGTGGTGCAGGGGAAAGCTTAGAATGACAGGGAAGATACGGAGATGCATAGGTGATATCAAATCCACAGGTTACGAGACAGACCAGACTTTACTTAATTTTCCCCATCATGGTACATTTATGTTAATGCCTTGGCCTATGACTACAAATGAGACAGTGGTAACTCAGATTTCACTGGCTTGTGTCCCCACCTGCATACATGTTAACCACGCACCCCATTTCAGTTCTCTCTGGGAGCTCAAGTGAGCTCACAAATGGTCCTCCCTGCTCTTCACTCCTGGCCCTTTGCTCTGCTTACTGCCTGCACAGCCACTGGAGGGCAGCACGTCCCCACCACCGCTGCAGCTGGTGCCTCTCCCCAGGCTAGGTCTCCTCATCCTCTCACAGCTGCAGACCCTCAGGTTACCAAAGCATGCCTCCAGCCCCACTGTCTTGAACCCAACCAAGGTTGTCCCCCAAGTGACGATGGCTCTTCACTGAGTCTTCCACCTCTTTCCTGAGTACCAGACAGTGTTTTCAGGCCTCTATGTCTCATTTATGGAAACAGCTTCTTCAGCTTGTGTTGAGTAATCCTTTCTCCCTTGTGGTGGAACTGACCCATGGGCCTGGGTTGGAGGGAGACACGTCACTGCCTGCTCCATCACTCACCCTAATCTCTTCCCCTCAGTGTACAAGCCAAACTTCCCTCTCAGAAACTCTTTCCTCAGTGAAAATCAACACATGCCGAAGACACCAGTTAACTACCAACTCTGATATTTCATAACACATGTATTTATTGTCTGAACCCTTAGGTTCAGAAACTTTCTCCATACCTAGTGCTATGATGAAAATTTTGGACATGGCTCTTTGTCCAGTGTCTTTCCTTAGATTCTTAAAAATGGAATCACTGCTGTGGACTTGAAACAAATAGACTGACAGATATTTCTCCAGCAAAGATGGGTTTATTTGGGATCAGCAGAAAATTTCAGTTCGGGGTCTGCAATTATGAGGAGCAATGTGCAAGTCCCTAGCAAGGAAAGGCAAGGAGAATTCTTTTATAGAGAGGAAAAGGAAGTTGGGAGTGCTATAGTAGTCCATAAGTTTTCATTGGCTGAGTCCTTGCAGGAAAGGGAGAGGAGTCTTTCTTCTTCCTGTTGGACTCTGTTATGGTTGCAGGACATGAGAGCTCCCCCTTCTGGTCTCCCAACTTTATTTAACTGAGGTCTCTGTTTATTAATTTTTCACACTGTAGAAAAGAGGATAAACATTTTTAAGGTTGTGATACAAATTGTTAGCAAATTGCTTCCAAAAAATTTTTACCAATTTATACTTCAACCAGCCAGTAACAGGGCTTCTACTTGAGCCCTGGCTCACTGCGCCTTCTGCTGAATAGTATTTTATCTATCTATCTATCATCTATCTATTTTTCTGTCATCTACCTATCTATCTATCATCTATCTATCTATCTATCTATCTGTTATCTACGTAGATATTAGTCCATATTCTATATATGTGAAGTATGTAATATATTTATATCTATATATCTATGTCTATGTCTATATTTATATAATTTCCCTGAGGCTGCTTTGCTCACCATATCAAGTGAATTATGACTCAATCTTCCCTCATATACATCACTGAGACTCTCAAACATCAAACATTCCAAAAATGTGAGGAAAGTAACACCCCCGAGACATTTGTTTAGTCAATGGTAATTGTGACAATTGTAACTGTTGATTGAATGCAAGATATTCTTCCAGAGGCTGAAGTGGTATATTACTAAGGAGTAGGTTAAGCTGTGAATGAACAAAAATCCCAAATACACTGAGTTAAGCTAGATAGATTTTTCCCTCTTTCTCATACCAAAAAAATCAGGAGTTAAGCAGGCCATGAATGGTATGAGATCCATTGAAACATGTTCTATCCATTTTCCACTCCCAAGTTTGTACCCACATTCCACCCAGCAGGAGAAGAAAAGAGAAATCATGTTTCTTCTTTCCTGAAGACATTTTGCAGAAGTTGTACATACTACTTCCTACAGCTCATTACCCAGAATTGAGTCATACAGCCACGTTCAGCTCCAAGGGAGGGTGAGAAATGCAGTCTTTTCTTTTTCCATGTGATCATTTTCCAGCTAAAAATCAGAGGAGTTAAGTAAAGGACAGATACCGAGGAACAAATACATTCCTGTCTCAGACGCGTATTAATTATAATATATGATGTTTGTTATTAAATGACTCAAAATTTATTTATCTCCTGGAACGTCTATGTTCCTTCTTTACATAGAAAACACAATGCTGTGGATAACAGCCTATTGTTTTTGTTTCCTTTAATTATAGTCTGCTTTTCCTTTGACATAGATTATAGTTTTAGAGATATACTTCAAATTTGTTTTGGACTTCAAAAAGCTGTAACTTCTCATGCTTTGCTCTCCTTCCTAGCCCAGCCTCTCTGTCTGGCCATTAACTGATCTGAGAATAAACACTCAAATGCAGCAGGTGAGTTGTGAGCCTGGAATTTTGCTTCATATCCTTTACTTGAAAAAAGAAAAACAAAAATGTACTAAAACATCTGGAAGCAAAGAAAAAAGCTAAGAGAGAAGAAAGACAGCAAGTTTCTGTGATATGCATCTCAAGTTACACTGAATATAGCTTCCGTTATCCAAATTAAAAAAACCTAATTTGGACAGGCCAAGGAGCTTTAATGGAAAGAAATATATCAGTAGACTCATACCAATTTACAGAGATGGGATTTCATCATGGTACTGTATATATCTTGTGCATCTCATCAAGTGCACAACAGCCCCCAAAAAATAGTTTCTTAAATTACTGGTCAAATAAAGACAGTGACACAGATTTTATGGATTAGTGACATTAAATACAGAACACGGTTAGCTTTTTGAACAATGGATCCCAGAAGTCTTGAGTCTTTTCTTATCACCTATAACTACTTAGCAAATATTCTTTCTGCTGCCTGATTGGTTGGGCCAAATGTCTCTAATTTTGAGTCTATCTTTATTTCCAGCTTTCCTATCCCTCTCCTGAGCCACATATACATGCAGTGTACTCTACTCAAGAAATACTTTCTAAATGAAGCAATTTGCCTATAGTTGATACTCAATTCACATACATATGTTGATTGATGGTTTTTGTCTGAGGATTGTATGTGTCTTGAAAAAAAAATCTCTATACCACTTCACATCTACTAGGATGGCTATAAAACACACACACACACACACACACACACACACACACACACACAACAAAACAGAAAGTAATCAGTGTTGGTGAGAATGTGGAGAAATTGGAACACTCATATATTGCTAGTAAGAATGCATAATGGAGCAACCCCTGTGGAAAACAGTCTGTTGGTTCCTCAAAGAGCTAAATATAGAATTACCACATCACCCACCAATTGTGCTCTGGAAAAGAACTGAAAACAAGGGCCCAAACAGACACTTGTATACCAGAGTTCATCGCAGCATAATTTATAATAGGTGAAAAATTAAAATAGCTCAAGTGTTCAGTAACGGTTGAATGGATATACAAAGTGTTATGTGTAATACAATGGAATATTATTCAGCCATATAAAGGAATAATATTCTGATACATGCTACAACATGATAAACCTTGAAAACATTAAGCCAGACACAACAGGACAAATATTATATGAGTTCACTTATATGAAATATCTAGAATAGGAAAATTCATAGAGCCAGAAGGTAAAGCAGAGGTCGACAGGGGCTGAGGGGATGCAGGAATGGGGAGTTATTGCTTTAATGGGTACAAAATTTCTGTTTGGGGTGATGAAAAAGTTATGGAAAAAGATAGTGGTAATGGTTCCATGATGTTGTGAGTATAGTTAATGCCACTGAACTGAACTCCTAAAATGGTTAAAATTACAAATGTTTAATATATATTTTACCACAATTTAAAAAAATCTATTGCTTTAGTCTTTCACATTAAAATGGTACTACATTTTGTGGTTTACAAAAGATTGTCATGATATTTAATCCTCACAGTTCCAAGAAGAGGGCAGAATATTTACCATTTCCTGCACCCCTGCCCTACCCCTGCTTTAATGATGGTGAACTTGAAGTCATACCCAAGTCTCTTCAAGTGCTGATCTCCTAGGGACTCAAACTCTGGGAATTCTTCCATGGCTAGTTGATCTTCAGATTCTTCCAACCTGAGTTGTTGCTATAGACTTTTAGCCTCTGGTTATGACTGGCCTCCAGCCCACCCCTAACTTTGAAGATCTGACTCTCTGACTGAATGATTGTTAAAAGAGTGTAAATTCGGTCAAAACATGCCTGGAAAGAGATTTTTTTTTTTTTTTTTTTTTTTTTGGGACGCGGGCCTTTCACTGTTGTGGCCTCTCCCGTTGTGGAGCACAGGCTCTGGACGCACA
>NW_006785816.1:2435214-2445601 GCF_000442215.2 Lipotes vexillifer
TTTTTTTTTGGCGGTATGCGGGCCTCTCACTGTTGTGGCCTCTCCCGTTGCGGAGCACAGGCTCCGGACGTGCAGGCCCAGCGGCCACGGCTCACGGGCCCAGCCGCTCCACGGCATGTGGGATCTTCCCGGACCGGGGCACGAACCCGTGTCCCCTGCATCGGCAGGCGGACTCTCAACCACTGCGCTACCAGGGAAGCCCTGGAAAGAGATTTAATGTATACCTTCAGAAGATGCACAGGAAGAAGACGCACAAAAAAATCAAATGGAGTGGATCTGATGTTTCCCAAAGCTGGGGCAAAAGTTGGGTTAGCCTGGAAAACTTAAGACAGCCTGGGAATTGTAGATCAGGGTCTAGTTCTTTTACGGTCATTGAGAGCCCACGTTACTTCATTCGATTCTCATGACAATGGAGGGAGAAATGGCAGTAGGAATGTTTTCTCCTTTTCACAGTTGAGAGAAGGTTAAGTGCTTCCTCAAGGTCATACAGTCAGAGAGGACTAAGAGGAAAATAGAATCAGGTACCTTAACTTCTAGGTCAGGGCTCTTTCCATTATGCTGCAGCTGGCTGCTTCTAAAAGACCCAAAGCCAATGCCCAGAAAATGCCATGTAGAAGACTGCTGTTACTATTCTAAGTTTAAGTTGGTGGGGGGGGGATGCAATGGGTACAGCCAGGGGTGGAGTGTGGGGATGCCATCCTGCCATCATGGATATGGACTCTTTTTTATGGCTTATGCCACTCCAACTGGCATAAACAAGACATAGCTGAAGATTAAATGTCCTGAACAGTATTATACCATTAGATTTCTTGACACCATCTCCCAGAATTCTGTCCTGTTTACGTTCTCAATCAAGTTTCTGTTTATCAAATTTCTAAAATGTTCATGAGGTGATGTCCTCTTCCTGCCATTTGGCAGGGAACAAATACTCTCTCATATACTCTGTGAAGGAAAAAAATTCCTTTCAGTCCAGAGCTCAAGTTGCCAAGAATAAACTGCTTTACCTCTTCCCCTGCCTTGGGTGACCAATTTGTCCCAGTCTGCCTGGGGCTTTTCCAGCTGAAAGTCCCGTGTCCTCCTTTTAACCCAGGACAAACTGGGGTAGTTGGTCATCCTAACATGGCCCTGATTTTCTGCATCAGCTCCCCTGTGAATCCATACCTCTTCCATTCCTACATTTAGGGCTAATTTTTGCAAAGTTGATCCTTCTAGGACAGGGTGTTGTTAATAGCAAATAGAAATCCCATGAGATAGCCTGGGGCAGAGGGAGAGGGGGCTTTCCATGGATCTCCCAACTTAGGCATGACGGTGTTGATGGGAAGGAGTTCCCTCTCCCTGCTTCTAAGTGTGATGAATCAGATCCTGCAAAATGCTCTGTCTTCACTACAAAGACATTCTGTGGCTCTGTCTACATCTAACCAAGGCAGGTGGATTGGTGAACTGGGCTTGATGGCCTTTTGTTCTGTGGGACAAAGAGAGTCCGCATGAAGCTACACGACAGATTTTTCTGTGTCCTGGGCTTTCTGGCATGAGACTTGAGAGGCTCCTGGGAGTGGAAGAGAGTGGCTGTGGCTGGCTGGAAATGAGAGAGATTGATGGCACTCACTCCTGCCGGGAGGAAATTTAGGACTATCCCATTTGCCCCAGGGAAAATTTTTAATGTTTTTAGAATAGAACATTCTAGTAAAGTCAAGCAGGGAGCAATTACCTACGACATCAGTCTACCGTAGTAACTGAGAAGATCCAGCACAAACCAGTTTGTCCTTCATTTCTCTTGGCAAAGTAGGTCTGATGACTTTGGCTGGCTTTACCCGACCCAATGGGGCTGGCAGTTTGTCCCAGCAGATTAGATGAAGCGCTGCGCTAGCCGAGAGGTTAAAGCACTTGCTCAGATGCCCCCTTCCCAAGTGTTCCTATTTCCTTAGGACCGAGTTCTCCTTTCAGGCTTAGATCCGGCCGCCTTTCTGTCCTGTCACAGGGTATTTGCTGCAGCTGGAGTTGTTGATTTAAGGCGTGACTATTTGACAGCTCCGGGGGCGGGGGGAGGGGAAGGACATCTAGTAGCATTTCAGCTTCACTGTCCTGCCGGGACCTTCCGTAAAGCAGAAGATGGATGCACACTGCATGTGTGCGCAGCGCTTATGTAAGCTGCAGGTAGCAGCGCAGAGTGGAGAATGGGAAGACAGGCGGGGCAGGGAGATCCGGTGAGGCAGGCGCGGCAGTGCGGATCCCAGCTTGGAAAGCTGCGCGTGGAGGTGCGGAGGACTGTACTGCTGCAATGCAGAGACAGCAGCAGGGGCGGAGGAGGGTTTATGAGCTCCTAGCTGCGGTGCTGGGACGCAAAGCCCTAATTTGGCAATACTCAGAGGGTAGGGCTGAAGATGGTGGGAAAGGTGCCTTATTGGGGTTTATTTGTGGCAATAGGTGGGGGTGTGCAGTGAGGGAGGGAGCGAGGAGGCAGAGGGGAGAGGAAAAGGCCAGAGGCCTTTGAGCTGCTTCGCCAGGGGAGGAATTAAAGCAGCAAGATTCTTCCTTATGATCTCAGCCAGACTCCTCCCCATCTTTGAGTCTCCTAAACCATGGCCCACAGCTGCCCACCCCAGCAACTAGTAACTAGCAGAAGCTCTGCTGGAGTCATGTTTGGAGATACATGGCAGCATCTCAGCTAAGTAGGCACCTCCATGTTGCACCAATCAGGTGGTTGCAATCCCATAATATTTCTTTGAGTTTATTCTGCACAAGGTACCAGGCAAGACCTTTCAGGGCATATTCCTGCCCTCTGGGTCTTTCAGGATAATTGTAAGAAATAGGCAAAGGCCCAGATAAATAAAGCATACAGCTGAACATGGTACCTGAAACCCTTGAGGAAGATGCAAAGTGCCATATGTTTTTTTCCTGTAGGTTCAAATACCTAACACCCTTCCTTCCAGCTGATTTTCTGCTTCGAAGGAACAAGATATGGGTTATTTTGTATGATCACAGCAATCTGATCAGGTTGTCAACTGGACAAAAGCTGTGGGTACATTTCAGCTTCTGTTCAACTTCAATAATTTTCACTCTTTTTTTGTTCTGGTAGAGAAAGCTGGCCTTTAAAATCAGACAGACCTGAGTAGAGATCTTGGCACTGTCATTTACCTGCTTTTTGTTATTGGGCAAGGAACTTCACTGTCAGTTTTCTCATCTGTTAAGTGGGGTTAAATAAAAAGTGGTTAAGAGCACAAGCTCTGAAGTTAAACTGCCTGGGTCTGCCTACACAATCTACTGCTTATTAACTGTGATCTTAGGTAAGTTGCTGAACCTCCTGGCATCTCAGTTTCTTCATCTGGAAAATGGGGACAATATTACCTACCTCATGGGGTTGCTGTAATGATTAAATATGTTAATATGTGCATAGAGTTTAAAATAGTGGCTAACAAAGAATGAGTGTTTAATAATAATAATAGTGGCTAATAAAGAATAAGTGTTTTAAAATAATATAATAATTTTATAACAGCAATAATTTCATCACAAGGTTGCTGTGAGGTATAAATTAGACAACATACATAAAAGTACACAGAAAATAAGTCTGAGTACATGTAATTGCCTCCTTCCTTTTCTTTTTCTTTTGTTTTTTAACATCTTTATTGGGGTATAATTGCTTTACAATGGTGTGTTAGTTTCTGCTTTAAAACAGAGTGAGTCAGTTATACATATATATATGTTCCCATATCTCTTCCCTCTTTGTCTCCCTCCCTCCCACCCTCCCTATCCCACCCCTCCAGACAGCCACAAAGAACCGAGCCGGTTTCCCTGTGCCATGCGGCTGCTTCCCACTGGCTATCTACCTTACGTTTGTTAGTATATATATGTCCATGTCTCTCTCTCGCCCTAACACACCTCACCCTTCCCCCTCCCCATATCCTCAAGTCTGTTCTCCAGTAGGTCTCTGTCTTTATTCCTGTTTTACCCCTAGGTTCTTCATAACATTTTTTTTTTCTTAAATTCCATATATATGTGTTAGCATACGGTATTTGTCCTTCTCTTTCTGACTTACTTCACTCCGTATGACAGACTCTAGATCTATCCACCTCATTACAAATAGCTCAATTTCGTTTCTTTTTATGGCTGAGTAATATTCCATTGTATATATGTGCCACATCTTCTTTATCCATTCATCCGACGACGGGCACTTAGGTTGTTTCCATCTCCGGGCTATTGTAAATAGAGCTGCAATGAACATTTTGGTACATGACTCTTTCTGAATTCTGGTTTCCTCAGGGTATATACCTAGTAGTGGGATTGCTGGGTCATATGGTAGTTCTATTTGTAGTTTTTTAAGGAACCTCCATACTGTTCTCCATAGTGGCTGAACCAATTCACATTCCCACCAGCAGTGCAAGAGTGTTCCCTTTTCTCCACACCCTCTCCAGCATTTATTGTTTCTAGATTTTTTGATGATGGCCATTCTGACTGGTGTGAGATGATATCTCATTGTAGTTTTGATTTGCATTTCTCTAATGATTAATGATGTTGAGCATTCTTTCATGTGTTTGTTGGCAGTCTGTATATCTTCTTTGGAGAAATGTCTATTTAGGTCTTCTGCCCATTTTTGGATTGGGTTGTTTATTTTTTTGTTATTGAGCTGCATGAGCTGCCTGTAAATTTTAGAGATTAATCCTTTGTCAGTTGATTCATTTGCAAATATTTTCTCCCATTCTGAGGGCTGTCTTTTGGTCTTGTTTATGGTTTCCTTTGCTGTGCAAAAGCTTTGAAGTTTCATTAGGTCCCATTTGTTTATTTTTGTTTTTATCTCCATTACTCTAGGAGATGGGTCAAGAAGGATCTTGCTGTGATTTATGTCATAGAGTGTTCTGCCTATGTTTTCCTCTAAGAGTTTGATAGTTTCTGGCCTTACATTTAGGTCTTTAATCCATTTTGAGCTTATTTTTGTGTATGGTGTTAGGGAGTGATCTAATCTCATACTTTTACATGTACCTATCCAATTTTCCCAGCACCACTTATTGAAGAGGCTGTCCTTTCTCCACTGTATATTCCTGCCACCTTTATCAAAGATAAGGTGACCATATGTGCATGGGTTTATCTCTGGGCTTTCTATCCTATTCCATTGATCTATCTTTCTGTTTTTGTGCCAGTACCATACTGTCTTGATTACTGTAGCTTTGTAGTATAGTCTGAAGTCAGGCAGCCTGATTCCTCCAGCTCCATTTTTTGTTCTCAAGATTGCTTTGGCTATTCGGGGTCTTTTGTGTTTCCATACAAATTGTGAAATTTTTTGTTCTAGTTCTGTGAAAAATGCCAGTGGTAGTTTGATAGGGATTGCATTGAATCTATAGATTGCTTTGGGAAGTAGAGTCATTTTCACAATGTTGATTCTTCCAATCCAAGAACATGGTATATCTCTCCATCTGTTTGTATCATCTTTAATTTCTTTCATCAGTGTCTTATAATTTTCTGCATACAGGTCTTTTGTCTCCTTAGGTAGGTTTATTCCTAGATATTTTATTCTTTTTGTTGCAATGGTAAATGGGAGTGTTTTCTTGATTTCACTTTCAGATTTTTCATCATTAGTATATAGGAATGCCAGAGATTTCTGTGCATTAATTTTGTATCCTGCTACTTTACCAAATTCATTGATTAGCTCTAGTAGTTTTCTGGTAGCATCTTTAGGATTCTCTATGTATAGTATCATGTCATCTGCAAACAGTGACAGCTTTACTTCTTCTTTTCCGATTTGGATTCCTTTTATTTCCTTTTCTTCTCTGATTGCTGTGGCTAAAACTTCCAAAACTATGTTGAATAAGAGTGGTGAGAGTGGGCAACCTTGTCTTGTTCCTGACCTTAGTGGAAATGCTTTCAGTTTTTCGCCATTGAGGATGATGTTGGCTGTGGGCTTGTCATATACGGCCTTTATTATATTGAGGAAAGTTCCCTCTACACCTACTTTCTGCAGGGTTTTTATCATAAATGGGTGTTGAATTTTGTCAAAAGCTTTCTCTGCATCTATTGAGATGATCATATGGTTTTTCTCCTTCAATTTGTTAATATGGTTAATCACATTGATAGATTTGCGTATATTGAAGAATCCTTGCATTCCTGGAATAAACCCCACTTGATCATGGTGTATGATCCTTTTAATGTGCTGTTGGATTCTGTTTGCTAGTATTTTGTTGAGGATTTTTGCATCTATGTTCATCAGTGATATTGGCCTGTAGTTTTCTTTCTTTGTGACATCCTTGTCTGGTTTTGGTATCAAGGTGATGGTGGCCTCGTAGAATGAGTTTGGGAGTGTTCCTCCCTCTGCTATATTTTGGAAGAGTTTGAGAAGAATAGGTGTTAGCTCTTCTCTAAATGTTTGATAGAATTCGCCTGTGAAGCCATCTGGTCCTGGGCTTTTGTTTGTTGGAAGATTTTTAATCACAGTTTCAATTTCAGTGTTTGTGATTGGTCTGTTCATATTTTCTATTTCTTCCTGATTCAGTCTTGGCAGTTTGTGCATTTCTAAGAATTTGTCCATTTCTTCCAGATTGTCCATTTTATTGGCATAGAGTTGCTTGTAGTAATCCCTCATGATTTTTTGTATTTCTGCAGTGTCAGTTGTTACTTCTCCTTTTTCATTTCTGATTCTATTGATTTGAGTCTTCTCCCTTATTTTCTTGATGAGTCTGGCTAATGGTTTATCAATTTTGTTAATCTTCTCAAAGAACCAGCTTTTAGTTTTATTGATCTTTGCTATTGTTTCCTTCATTTCTTTTTCATTTATTTCTGATCTGATTTTTATGATTTCTTTCCTTCTGCTAACTCTGGGGTTTTTTTGTTCTTCTTTCTCTAATTGCTTGAGGTGCAAGGTTAGGTTGTTTATTCGAGATGTTTCCTGCTTCTTAAGGTGGGCTTGTATTGCTATAAACTTCCCTCTTAGAACTGCTTTTGCTGCATCCCATAGGTTTTGGGTCGTTGTATCTCCATTGTCATTTGTTTCTAGGTATTTTTTAATTTCCTCTTTGATTTCTTCAGTGATCACTTCGTTACTAAGTAGTGTATTGTTTAGCCTCCATGTGTTTGTATTTTTTACTGCTCTTTTCCTATAATTGATATCTAATCTCATGGCGTTGTGGTCGGAAAAGATACTTGATATAATTTCAATTTTCTTAAATTTACCAAGGCTTGATTTGTGACCCAAGATATGATCTATCCTGGAGAATGTTCCATGAGCACTTGAGAAAAATGTGTATTCTGTTGTTTTTGGATGGAGTGTCCTATAAATATCAATTAAGTCCATCCTGTTTAATGTATCATTTAAAGCTTGTGTTTCCTTATTTATTTTCATTTTGGATGATCTGTCCATTGGTGAAAGTGGGGTGTTGAAGTCCCCTACTATGAATGTGTTACTGTCGATTTCCCCTTTTATGGCTGCTAGTTTTTGCCTTATGTATTGAGGTGCTCCTATGTTGGGTGCATAAATATTTACAATTGTTATATCTTCTTCTTGGATCGATCCCTTAATCATTATGTAGTGTCCTTCTTTGTCTCTTCTGATAGTCCTTATTTTAAAGTCTATTTTGTCTGATATGAGAATTGCTACTCCAGCTTTCTTTTGGTTTCCATTTGCATGGAATATCTTTTTCCATCCCCTTACTTTCAGTCTGTATGTGTCTCTAGGTCTGAAGTGGGTCTCTTGTAGACAGCATATATATGGGTCTTGTTTTTGTATCCATTCAGCCAATCTGTGTCTTTTGGTGGGAGCATTTAGTCCATTTACATTTAAGGTAATTATCGATATGTATGTTCCTATTCCCATTTTCTAAATTGTTTTGGGTTCGTTATTATAGGACTTTTCCTTCTCTTGTGTTTTTGTCTAGAGAAGTTCCTTTAGCATTTGTTGTAAAGCTGGTTTGGTGGTGCTGAACTCTCTCAGCTTTTGCTTGTCTGTAAAGGTTTTAATTTCTCCATCAAATCTGAATGAGATCCTTGCTGGGTAGAGTAATCTTGGTTGCAGGTTTTTCTCCTTCATCACTTTCAGTATGTCCTGCCACTCCCTTCTGGCTTGTAGAGTTTCTGCTGAGAGATCAGCTGTTAACCTTATGGGGATTCCCTTGTGTGTTATTTGTTGTTTTTCCCTTGCTGCTTTTAATATGCTTTCTTTGTATTTAGTTTTTGACAGTTTGATTAATATGTGTCTTGGCGTATTTCTCCTTGAATTTATCCTGTATGGGACTCTCTGTGCTTCCTGGACTTGATTAACGATTTCCTTTCCCATATTAGGGAAGTTTTCAACTATAATCTCTTCAAATATTTTCTCAGTCCCTTTCTTTTTCTCTTCTTCTTCTGGAACCCCTATAATTCGAATGTTGGTGCGTTTAATGTTGTCCCAGAGGTCTCTGAGACTGTCCTCAGTTCTTTTCATTCTTTTTTCTTTATTCTGCTCTGCAGTAGTTATTTCCACTATTTTATCTTCCAGGTCACTTATCCGTTCTTCTGCCTCATTTATTCTGCTATTGATCCCATCTAGAGTATTTTTCATTTCATTTATTGTGTTGTTCATCATTGTCTGTTTCATCTTTATTTCTTCTAGGTCCTTGTTAACTGCTTCTTGCATTTTGTCCATTCTATTTCCAAGATTTTGGATCATCTTTACTATCATTATTCTGAACTCTTTTTCAGGTAGACTGCCTATTTCCTCTTCATTTGTTAGGTCTGGTGGGTTTTTATCCTGCTCCTTCATCTGCTGTGTGTTTTTCTGTCTTCTCATTTTGCTTATCTTACTGTGATTGGGTTCACCTTTTTGCAGGCTGCAAGTTCGTAGCTCCCGTTGTTTTTGATGTCTGTCTCCAGTGGCTAAGGTTGGTTCAGTGCGTTGTGTAGGCTTCCTGGTGGAGGGGACTAGTGGCTGTGTTGTGGTGTATGAGGCTAGATCTTGTCTCTCTAGTGGGCAGGTCCACGTCTGGTGGTGTGTTTTGGGGTGTCTGTGGACTTATTATGATTTTAGGCAGCCTCTCTGCTAGTGGGTGGGGTTGTGTTCCTGTTTTGCTATATGGTTGGCATAGGTTGTCCAGCACTGTAGCTTGCTGGTCGTTGAGCGAAGCTGGGTGCTGGTGTTGAGATGGAGATCTCTGGGAGATTTTCGCCGTTTGATATTATGTGGGGCTGGGAGGTCTCTTCTTGACGAGTGTTCTGAAGTTGGCTCTCCCACCTCAGAGGCAGAGTCCTGACTCCTGGCTGGAGCAGCAAGAGCCTTTCATCCACTCGGCTCAGAATAAAAGGGAGAGAAAGTAGAGAGAATTAGTATAAGTAGGAGGAAATAGGAAAGAAAGAAAGAAAGAAAGAAAGAGAGGAGGGAAGGAAGGAAGGAGGGAAGGAAGAAAGAAAGAAAGAAGAAAAGAAAGGAAGAAGGCAAGAAGGAAAGAAAGGAGGGAGGGAGGGAGGAGGGAAGGAAGGAAGGAATGAGGGAAGGAAGGAAAAAATACAGAAAGAAAGAAGATACAGTAAAATAAAATAAAGTATAATAAAGTTATTGAATTAAAAAAATAATTATTTAGAGGAAAAAAAAAAGGGAAGGATAGAACCTTAGGACAAATGGTGGAAGCAAAGTTATAGAGACAAAATCTTACATAGAAGCATACACATATACCCTCACAAAAAGAGGTAAAGTGGAAAAAATCATAAAACTTGCTCTCCAAGTCCACCTCCTCAATTTGGGACGATTCGTTGTCTCAAAAAGGGAAGGAAGGAAGGAAAGATAGAAAGAAGGTAAAGTATAACAGAGTTCTTTAAATTAAAATTAATTATTAAGAAAAAAATTAAAAAAAAAAATGGTCGGATAGAACGCTGGGACAAATGGTGGAAGCAAACCTATACAGACAAGATCTCACACAGAAGCATACACATACACATTCACAAAAAGAGGAAAAGGGGAAAAAATCATAGATCTTGCTCTAGAAGTCCGCCTCCTCAATTTGGGATGATTCGCTGTCTATTCATGTATTCCACAGAGGCAGGGTACATCAAATTGATTGTGTAGCTTTAATCCGCTGTTTCTGAGGCTGCTGGGAGAGATTTCCCTTTTTCTTCTTTGTTCTCACAGCTCACAGGGGCTCAGCTTTCGACTTGGCCCTGCCTCTGCGTGTAGGTCGCTGGAGGGCGTCTGCTTTTTGCTCAGACAGGACGGCGTTAAAGGAGCCGCTGACTCGGGGGCTCTGGCGCTCTCAGGCCGGGGGCAGGGAGGGGCACGGAGTGCGGAGCGGTCCTGCGGCGGCAGAAGTCGGCGTGACGTTGCCCCAGCCTGAGGCCCGCCGTGTGTTCTCCCTGAGAAATTGTCCCTGGATCCCGGGAACCTGGCAGTGGCGGGCTGCACAGGCTCCCCGGAAGAGGGGTGGGGGCAGTGACCTGTGCT
>NW_006785816.1:2446579-2456574 GCF_000442215.2 Lipotes vexillifer
GGGGGCAGTGACCTGTGCTCGCACACAGGCCCCTTGGTGGCAGCAGCAGCAGCCTTAGCGTCTCCTGCCCGTCTCTGGTTTCCGAGCTTTTAGCCGCGGCTCCCGCCCGTTTCTGGAGCTCCTTTAGGCAGCGCTTTTAAAACCCCTCTCCTCGCGCCCCAGGAAACACAGAGGCAAGAAAAGGTCTCTTGCCTCTTGGGTAGGTCCAGACTTTCCCCCGGACTCCCTCCCGGCTATCCGTGGCGCACTAACCCCTTCGGGCTGTGTTCAAGCCGCCAACCCCAGTCCTCTCCCTGCGCTCCGACCGAAACCGAAACCGAGCCTCAGCTCGCAGCCCCGCCCGCCCCCGGCGGGTGAGCACACGAGCCTCTCGGGCTGGTGAGCGCCGGTTGGCGCCAATCCTCTGTGCGGGAATCTCTCCGCTTTGCCCTCCGCGCCCCTGTTGCTGTGCTGTCCTCCGCGGCTCCGAAGCTCCCCGCTCCGCCTCCCGCAATCTCTGCCCGCGAAGGGGCTCCTAGTGTGTGGAGACCTTTCCTCCTTCACGGCTCCCTCCCACTGGTGCAGGTACCGTCCTTATCCTTTTGTCTCTGTTTATTCTTTTTTCTCTTGCCCTACCCAGGTACGTGGGGAGTTTCTTGCCTTTTGGGAGGTCTGAGGTCTCCTGCCAGCGTTCAGTAGGTGTTCTGTAGGAGTTGCTCCACGTGTAGATGTATTTCTGGTGTATCTGTGGGGAGGAAGGTGATCTCTGTGTCTTACTCCTCCGCCATCTTGGAAAGAGTCTCCCTTCCTTTTCTTATCATGAGTTAGAAAACAACAGAAGAGCCCTTCTGTACTAACACTCTGAACCACATAACTAAGTCTTATATGGGTAGATAATGTTTTTTCTTTTGTTACTGCTACTTTCCTTCTAAGAAAATGTAAGCTAAAGTTGACATAGGCAGTGATTATTAATATGATACAGTAGGTCTTAACAGTAAATACAGGAGTTATGCTAAAGTACAGTTTTCAAAAAGGTAAAAATCATGACTCATATACAAATATACAATGAATAAATTTCAAACATTTTATTTAACATTTTTCAAACATTTTATTTATTTAATCAATTAATTCAGGAATGAGTAAGATGCTAAAATCTGTTCAAAGGAGAATTTGAAGAACACACACACACACAGCATCAGGAATGTTGAAATGAACTCTCTAATAGATACAAAACTGGTTAATAGCCTATAGTGCCGTAAAGTATAATACTTGGAGTTAACATTTTTACAGGATGGAAATCAATCAAATCTCTACCAGACAAAATTCATTTGCATTTCTATAGACAAGAATAATTTGCTTTACTATCAGTTTTCTACAAGTTAACTTCTATTCATACAGATCTGTAAAATTGCCTAGTTTATGAAAACAGATGAAGATACATACCCTACAGAAGCAATGAATCTCCAGAGAGTCTGCTAGCTGATACCCAGATCTTCACTGAAAAAGCACCCAGTAAAGTCCCTAGTAATTACAGATAAATCAAAAGATAAAATATCTCTTAAATTGGAAAGAAGGGATATTTATTTGGGAGAACTATTTACACTTGTAAGTTGACTGTATAGATTGAGGTGAATTTATATTTGTGATGTTACCTCATCAAACACCTTGGGGTTCGTAGGATCAAGACCATCCTCCTTCAAATGTGAGAGTTTAGAGGTGGTAGCTGATGCTAGGATTGCTAATAGCAGAAGCTGCTTTTGGCCAACAAGCTTCTCAGAGATATTCTATGGCTTGATGACACTTCTTCCAGAGGCAATGCAGCCTTGAGAGAGAAGTTAAGCCACAGGTCTCCAAGCGAGTGGGATAGGAAACCCGACGTCGGGGTGGGGAAGGGGAAAAGGGAGGCTCAGGCCTCTTGTGGTTTGATCAATGCTAAGCCACTGGGACACAAAGTAGAATAGCTCTTTTCTCTGACCTCTTAGATCCTCCAACACTGTCTGCCCAAAGTCCATAAACAATATTTGTATTAACACATTCAGTCTCCATGAAGTAGGAGATTTTTTCTAATTACTTTGGATATAATCATGGGCTAGTAGAAATGTTGAGAATTGCATGATTCAGTCTCCTTGGAAAGTTTTCTCCAGGAACTCAGTGCTGAGTGTGCCCTTACTTCCTAGCAGGGAATCAGCTGTATCTCTCAAAGCATGGTCTGGGAGCCCCTCAATTACAATCACTTTGGGTGTTGCCTCCAAACTGCTGCGCATGAAGTCATTTAAACAATCAGTGGGCCAGACTCTTTCTTATCTCCTTTTTTTGGAGGTGAGACCAGCCAGTTTCTCAGAGGCACCACTGGGAGGAAGGAAGGTGACGGAGAAATGTCACAGAGTAAGTTTCACCTGGTTTGTGCTACTTGGTGATATAGTACATATACCCTAGTGGTTCTCTAACTCCTGTGTTTGGGGAACCAGGGAGAAGTGAAAGGAAACAGTGGAATCAACCAAATCTGATTTATTCATCAGGAGACAAAGAAATGGTTTCTCTTCCTCTTTTCTTTACTCAGGCAACATAATTAAGTCTAATTAATGGAAAGTGAGTGTGTGGGCTGTTCAGAACGTATTTTTAGTTGTCATTACCCAAAGACAGCAATCAACATGCAGATGAGAGTTATCTCTATCTTACCATAAGAGAGGAACATGGATTTTTGTTAATGAAGGGGAAACGGCAAATGGATATTTGTTGTGGCTTCTCCATCCACGGGTGGCCAACTGGGGTGTAGGAAGCAATGGGATGGAGAGCCAGGAGACACATTTTGTGTCCTGAACTGATGCCACCCTGTATTGACTGCCTGCTTTCTGTCAGGAGAGGCTAAGTGCTGCACTAATGTTCTCTTCTCACACTACTGGAAGAGAGGTGAGGACCAAGGGATCTTATTCCTTCCTTCCTCACCCCATCCTGAACAAAGATGAGCAGCTAAGTGGCTTTCCCTGAAGTATGCCAGGCCACTGGGATTTTTAACCAGAAAGGGCACTTCAGGGTATTGCAGTTTGGCAGCTTTAGAGATCCACTCTCATTCTGACCTTCAATCTAAATAATTGGCGTCTTCTCATCTAACTAAACAAAGAAGATCTGGGGCAGCATAGGACAGAATTAGAAATAACCCACCAGGAGGTGAGAGCTCAGCCCGAGGAGGACAGTACCTGGCTGTAACTTAAATGGAAGAAAACAAATCAGAGGCAGACAGACGCCTCCTCAACCTGCACTTGTTGTTTTTCTAAAAAACTGAGAAATGACTCTTTTTAAAAAAATCCTCATTATTTTATTGAAGTATAGTTGATTTACAATGTTATGCCAATCTCTGCTTACAGCAAAGTGACTCAGTTATACACATATAGACATGCTTTTTTTTTAACATCTTTATTGGACTATAATTGCTTTACAATGGTGTGTTAGTTTCTGCTTTATAACAAAGTGAATCAGCTGTACATAGACATATATCCCCATATCTCCTCCCTCTTGCGTCTCCCTCCCACCCTCCCTATCCCACCCCTCTAGGTGGTCACAGAGCACCGAGCTGATCTCCCTGTGCTTTGCGGCTGCTTCCCACTAGCTATCTATTTTACATTTGGTAGTGTATATAAGTACATGCCACTCTCTCACTTCATCCCAGCTTACCCTTCCCCCTCCTCATATCCTCAAGTCCATTCTCTACGTCTGCATCTTTATTCCTGTCCTGCCCCTATGTTCTTCAGAACCATGAAAACTGACTCTTAGCAAACTCTTTTAACAAACAAATAAACCCAGGATGAAATCTCCAGTGCACCTCCTTCCCTGACAGGAATGATAAATTAATCTTAGGCTGCAGCAGCTGCTAGGGCATCACTCAGAGCTGTTGCCATCAAGTCCTGGGAGAGCCCCTGAAGTCCCTCCTCCCTGCTTCCATGCCAACTCCACTAAATTTAGCTCTTCCAGCATGTGCACAGTCTATATTTAGTACCTGAAGGTCAGAGTTCAGCTTTCAATTCAGCAAGCCATCAGTCATCCCTCCATCCAAGCGACACATAGAGAAAAATCCTTCCAAAAGTAGCACTTGCTCTCTACCAGGGGTGGAAGCCATTCTTAGAATGGGGAATTCGCTGAGCCAAAGGGGTTTTCTCCTCACCCAGATGGTGTAAGGAGCTCTGGAGAGTGCTAGGCACAGAGCCAGGGTGTGGAGTGTGGCTGCAGAGAGCCGGAGGGCAGGGGGAAGAGCAGGGAAGGAAGGAGAGACTGCCCAGCAGGCCCTGCTGCACTCATTCTGTCCCCATTGAAACTGCAGGCAACTGGGTGTGGTTGTTGACACCACACCCTACCTTAGATGTCATTTCTTGGTGGAAATTTGCCTGAGACCCCTCAAAGAGGATTAAGAGCCCCTCCTCTGCACACAGTATTTCCTCTGCTATGCTCTACAGCAGCTACCCCCTCAAATTATGATGTGCAAATAAATCACCTGGGATGTTGTTAAAATGCGGGTCCCCATTTGGTATATCTGGGGCCTGAGATCTTGCATTTGTAATGAGTTTGCAGGGCAAGACTCTGGTAGGGCAGCAGGGGGGCTGTTCTGGGGCAAAGGTGATACCAGGCTGGCCAGCAGTTAGCAAATCTAGATGTTGCCTCAGGGGCTGAGCTAATAAATTCATGGGTGAAGGCATTATAGGAGGGGTGTTGGGAAGGGAGGAAAGTGTCAGGTCTTCTTTTATCCACCCCCACCAAACCACAGTTAGCACCGTGGTTGCAGGCCAGTGGCACTGCACCAGAGTAAAGGAGAGATCCTAGAACATGGAAAAGAAGGTCTGTGTCTGTGGCTCTGAGCAGCTCCTATTCTCCCACCTGGAGACCTCTCATCAGAACAAATAATGCTGCAGGGGTACCTCAATGGGGGGCATCAAAACACAGCTGGGGCTGCTGTGCAGGGGCCTGGGTTTTCATGCACCTGAGGGGCAGCCCAAAAGATAGACTGTTAACTGCTCTCATAGTATAATCCAACTGGGAGTTGGGAGGAGGTTTCAGGATACTATAAACTAACAACAAAGAGTAGTGAAAGGCAAAATAACCCAGACAATTAAGGAGATTATTTAATTCAGGCTATTGTAATAGGAAGAACATTCATTAATAAATAATGTCTCAAAGAAAAGGAAGGAAGGAGACTTGGCATTATAGGGGTGGATAAATGAGAGTCTCGAGGAAGGGTCTTATTTCAGAATATTCAAAATATTGGAGGAAAGTGTGGTTAATGATTTTGGAACCCAAAAGTTTGGAGGAACAAAAAGATGGAGGATGGAGGAATATATTAACCTTAGAGTTTTATAGGAACACAGGACTCAGGTAAGTTTCAACCATGTCAGAGTATAAGGTGGTGACTCTAAAGTGCGGTGTGGGGATTGATATGGGATAGGGACAGACATGAGTACATCAGAGCTCAGATAAGCAAGAGGTCTCTGTGGACCAGTGTTGACTGGAAGCAATGATATTGTGGAGCTGGCTTGAATTGCTCTCAAGGGCTAATTTAAACATACATGGATATTGCAAACTGACTGTTAAACAATTGGTAGTTTGAAATTGGCCATGACGGGGTATTTACACCATGAAAATTGGCAAACACTATAAATCAGTGCTTTTCCTCTGTCCACTCATCTAGAGAGCTGGTTGTTACACATCCCATCACCCAGAAGGCCCTGTGGAGGAGTCAGAATTTGAAATAGATGCTAACATTTGGGAAAAGAAGTATCTTATATTTCTCCTCCACAAGTCAGTGCCAGAAAATAGAGGGTTAACACTTGTACTCCTTAAACTCCTAAACTAAGTACCCAGAGTTGAAATAGAAATAAATTAAGCATTGTTTTAAGTAAGGGCATATGGTCTGAAACAGAATTTTTATTTTCATTTTAGAATGGCAGAGAATTGTCCCAGGAAATTTATGACATATAGATACAGTACTTGTGTGCCATTCTATTATCCAGAGAATTCTGTTCAACAGATATTTTTTGAGCATCTATAATCTAGTGATTATATTATGAGATCTCTAGTGCCTTCTGAATTGTCAAAGCAAGATTACTTTATGTTTCTTATTTAACTCATATATTTTGTGTTTTTATGATTATCTTTTAAAAGTACTACAATTACATCTACCTCCTTTTAAGGGAGAGATTTGATATCCTGCATTATTCAAACATAGCCAACAACATAGTTTGGTATAGGCATGAAGAAAATTCCATGTTGTCATATCAGAGTAGGGTATTCAATGCTTCCAGTGCATTTCCCATTTGAAGGTGGATATACCACTAACCTTATTATCCTTTTACCCTAATCAATTCTTTGTATTCTAGTTCTCTCTCATAAGAAGGATTCATTTGTTCCCCAATTTTTAAAACTACAAACTGTTGAATCAAGTGCGGTCAGAGAAAAGAGCAGGGTTATATTAGGACAAACCTATTCCTGCTACAGAAAAAAAAAAAAAACCCTCAAAGTATATATCAAATCCAGAACTCTGCTTTGAAGAAAAAAATAGGAGTTAGCTAGACATAGGAGGTGGGAGGAATTCCAGTAAAAGGAATAGTATTTGGTCATGACATTGTACTCTAAAGCATTCATTGTTGTCTTAATTGAAACATATATAGGCTTGACCATAAGATGAGAGGTGGGATAAAATAAGGAGGGATCAGATCAGAATCAGGCAATAGTCACACCATTTAGGGCTTTGTGGTTTAATCTGACTTGGGAGTTCGAGCTTTACCGTGAAAGCTGTAGGAAACTCTCAAAGGATTGGAATCAGAGCATTAGAAGCAGTATGGCAATAGGTTGGAGGAAGCAGGATATTGCGGAAGGATGTTAGTCTTTTTTTTCTTTAACATCTTTATTGGAGTATAATTGCTTTACAATGGTGTGTTAGTTTCTGCTGTATAACGAAGTGAATCATCTATACATATACATACATCCCCATAGCTCCTCCCTCTTACCTCTTGTCTCCCTCCCACCCTACTTATCCCACCACTCCCCGAGGCTGGCAGGATGGTTGGAGATTCTATTCAAGAGATGTTAAGGAGAAAGCACCTGCAGTCTTGGTGATGTAATTGATTGACTGGAAATGGGGATTGAGAGAGAGAAAAGTATAAAAATATTCAAAGGTTTCTGTGTCTAAAGACTGCATGGATAGTGTACAATTTGCCAAGATAGGGAATGCAGGAGGATTTTGAACAAATACATTTAACATGTATTGGTGAAGAACATCTTGGGGCAAATTTGCAGGCTTCTTATAATTCCTTATCTCTCTAGTAACCTGCTATATTTCAACAGTAACATGACTTAAGCTGCCTTCATGGTGGTTAATTATGGGTATATGTTAATTATGTGTATAAGTCAAATAATATATGATTAGGAATGAACAAATATGAATCTGTATACTGGTAAAAACCTCCACAGTAGCTAACCTTGTTTAGCTGACTTACTGAGTCATCGGCATGCTCATCTGAATTCCACTGACTGCCATATAGTGTCTTTTAATATCACTTGGGCATTCTTAAACTTCCATTTTGTGATGAAAAACTTAAAAATTTTTTTTTATTGATTGATGTTTGAAAAATAACAATGGAAACATGATATTATTGTTTTTAATAAAATGAACTCACTGGACTCCATTTTTGAACCTTTGGGTTTTTCCAGCTGCCATTTTGGAAACATTGATAATCCTCACTGTGATAGAGACCTGACATCAATTTGAATATGTGCTGCAGAGCTCTAATATTGAAAACTATCTTTTAAAAAACAAAGTTCATCCAGAATTGAATTGTTTTAATGTACTAGTATTTGTTTGCTAAGAATTTGATATTGATTTTAAAATACATTTCTTCCTCAATGAGTGTGATCAATATGAGTGAAACTTTCAAATCACATGGTTCACTTTGTTACCTTTGACTTCTAACCCTGCCACCAGTGAGCTTACCTGTGTTGGACCAATCCTTTCCTTGTTTTCTGCCTCATTACAATAGATGTTCTGCCTCCTGTCAGAAGCTGCCTCTTTCAACTGAACCTCCAATTTCTCATCCCTTCTGCTTCCTCTGGGGCCATACACTATCCTTTTCTACTAAATCTTCAACCTCTTCCTTTCTAGTAACTACTCTTAACATGAAAGTATGCTCACATCTATTCTACCTTATGGAAGAATTCCCATTCAAGCCTAAGCCGCCCGCATCTACTCTTCTGTTTTATTTTCCTTCTGTTCACAGCCACATTTCTTGAAATAGTAGTTTATTCTGGCTGCCCATTTTATCACCTCTAATTAACTCTTCAACTCATAAGGTTTCTGTTTCCACTACTTCCTTGAAACTACTCTTATTATGTTTATCTCTGTATCACTAAGTCTGCAGGCCACTTGAACTATAGTAAAGAGCTTGGTTTTTTTCTCTGAGGTTGGAAGCCATTGGAGAGTTATGAACAGAAAAAATGACATAATGTAACTTATATTTTATCAAGGTCACTCTGAAAGGTGCAAATGTGAAGGCAGGGACACCTATTAGAATGCTATTAAAATAGTATTGTGAGATATAATGGTCACTTGAATACTAATATGGTAACAATGTAAATAGTGAAAAATGGTCAGATTCTGGGGATGTTTTTAAGATAGAGTTGATAGGATTTGAAGATGGAGTGGAAATTGAGTGTGAGAAAAAGATAGGAGTCAAGAGTGATTCCAAGGTTTTGACTTAAACAAATGAGAGGATACCAGTCAATTCTATTCTTTCAAGACGTGCGTCTCACAGAAAAAAACTCAGGCTATCCTGCTGTCCCACTAAAAATAAGAAGGACTTTGGATTTTACTCTGAGTGACATGAGAAGCATGGAGGTTTTTGAGCAGAGGAGTGACACAAACTTACTTATATTTTGGAAGATAACTCTGCTGATTAGAGAGTAGATTATAGGGAACACAGATGGAAGAAAGGAGATCAGTGAGACAGTTTTGCAATAATGCAGGAAAGACACAATTGTGGATGGAACCAAGGTGGTAACAGTGGAAGTAGTGAGATGTAGTCAGATTCAGGCTACTAACTGAGAGAAGAATTGATGTTTTGTTGCTATGAGGGATGAGAAGAGAAGAGGAGTCAAGGATTACTCTAAGATCTTGCCTTGAGCAACTGGAGGAATGGAGTCACTACCATTTACTGAAATGTGAAAGACTACAGGACAAGCAGGCTCAAGGATGGGATGAGAAATTAAGAGTTTATTTTTTGGCATGATAAATTCGGAAAGCCTATAAAAGAAACCAAGTGGAAATATTAACTGGAAGCTGTATTCACAAGGCTGGTGTTCACATGAGCAATTAGGTCAGAGTTATAAAATAGAGAATTATCAGCATAGACATGATATTTAATTCTATGAGACTGGAGGAAACCACCAAGGGAGTGAATATAGATGCTGAAGATATCTGAAGGCTAAGCCCTGGTTCTATGTACATTTGCATGCCAGGGATATAAGTAGGAACTAACAGAGGAGATTGAGAAGGAGCAGTCAATGAAGTAGATAAATAACCAAGAATGATGTTCAAGAAAAAATATTTCAGGAAGGAAACTGTGATCGTTAGGGTCAAATGCTGCTGTTAGGTCAAGTAGGATGAACTGTGAGAATTCACCCCTGGATTTAGCTTTGAGGGTGTTAGTGTTTGTGTGTGTGTGTGAGGGATTGAACATATTGACAAGGCCAGTTTTTAATGCATGCTGAGAAGGAAAGTCTGATTGGAGTGAGTTCAAGAGAGAATGGGAGTAGTGGAAGGGAAGACACCACATATAGACAACTTATGACTGTTGCTACAAAGGGGAGCAGAGAACTAGGGCAGTAGTTGAAGGCAGAAGTGAGGTTGAGAGATGGGCTTAAAGTGAGATAAATAACAGTGTGTTTTTATGCAGGTAAGAAAATTTATTATGTGGGAAAGAGATGAGACATTGGAGGGAGCAAAATCCTTGAGAAGGTGCCGGGGGCGGGGGGGTGGG
>NW_006785816.1:2456703-2504719 GCF_000442215.2 Lipotes vexillifer
GGTGGGGTGGGGGGGGGTGGGACCCAGAGCACAATATAAAGGTTAACTTCAGCCAGCACCATGGATAGTTCATGCATTGAAACCGGAGATAAAACAGCTCATAGGTAGAGCTGCCAGTAGATTGTTAGGCAGCAGCATGTGGAAAATCTTTTCTGATTGTTTCTAATTCCCATGGGAAATAAGAAGCAATGCCATCACTTGAGAATGAGAGGAGTTGTTGGAGGTTTAAGGAGAGAGGAGAAGGTGTGAAATTCTTGTCTAGGAGAGATGGAGATTGAATAAACTAAGGATAATAGGATGGGGAGGATCACAAAGAGCCTCAGGTAGGTTAGGTTTCACCTCCATTGAAAGTGACACCAGTTAACATGGTTGTGCTTTTTTCTCCAGTTAGGCTGAAGGTTCAGGGAGGAAAGGGTGTACCCTCATCTCCCTTCCTTTTCTCATTTTTTCTTGCAGTGCAAAAAGCTCTTGAAGCTCTTCGCTCTTTGTTTCCAGACTCTGATTCCAGATGAGAGCTGGGGCTTAAAGAGAGATAGATCTTTCTCTGGAATGTTTGTTCTTCCTGCCAGTCATCATTCATCTGGCAGGCCAGCTTTTGACTGTACTGGTATTTTAAGCATCCAAATGTGTTCTAAGCCAGCCTGGCAGCCATTCTATGCAATCCATGTCACTGGTCACTGCCCTTTACACCAGAAGGGACCTAGGGACCTTTGGAATCCTCAGTCAGCAGAGCCTGGTCTGAATTGCAATGGAATCCATTTGGTCAGGGACACTAATAGACTGGATTCACAGGTAGATAGATTTGGAATTTTTGTTAAAGGGAAGAGGGGTGTCAGGGAAGGAGGCTGCTGGGAAGGAGTAAAGTTTAGATATGATTTAAATAAAATAGGCTTCAAAGAAATTGTTCTTCCCCTAACCGCCACCCCTGCAAAAGCTGCACAAAGTAAATGGGATAGGAGGTTAGCCTATCACCTAGATTCGTAGATATGTATTGATGCCCTCATCTCTGTAGCCTGGGAGTGATTACTTCATTTATACCCATAAAGTACTGAGAACAGTATCTGGCAGATAATAAAGCTCAATACATATTAGAAAACATAATAATAATGCTGTTATAATACTATTATTATTGTATTATTATGCCTTGACTAGGGCTGAGTTGCTTCTTGTTTCTGTGTCTTTTTCTAGACCATGAAGAAAATCTTATTTAAATAAGCAACAAAAATTAATAGACTGATTAACTTGGTTCTTATACAAGGATGACATCCCCATCTCTGAAACACAACAAAGACGTGATGTGAAGTAACATTTTAAGTAGTGGGAAGACACGGGGTTTTGAGACAGAGATACCTTAGCTCACCCGCACTTAGACAAGCTACTTAACTTCCAAGAACCTTACTCTTCTGAAGTATGAAATGAGACAGCAATAACCCATCCTTGAGATTGTTATTGGAATTTAATAAATCAATAAATATAATTGTATTGTGAATAGCACTGGGTATATAGTTTATATCCAACAATGGTACCTCTGATTATTGGTAAGTTTTGTGGATTCCTTACGTGGGAAAATCCTTCCTCTTCTCCATGTACAGAATTTTTTTGTACCTTTTTTTCAGCACCAACTTGATGCCAGTCTCTACAAAAATTCTAGTCCAGATTCTCCCCGACAGGTTTAATCTTATTTCCTCTGGGCTCCTATTCCATTTTGCATCATTGCCCCTCCCCTTCCCCAATTCATCTTGGAAGTCTTTTTCCTTGCATATCTGTCTCTTAAGCTAGATTTAAATTTTTTTATATATCTCTGAATCTCCTTACCATTTAGCAGAAAGACTAGGATGTAGTAGACGTGTAACAAATGTTTGTAGAATTGATTGAGAGTTTTCTCTAATCTTCAAAGCTGAGAAACTGACCTACATTTAGAAGGGGCTAATTTCTCTTTTCCCAAACTTCCCCTATCAGAATTTTGGGAACAATGTAGAGTCGTGAGTAAATGTATAGTGTCTGAAGTCAGTAGACCTCTATGGAATCGCATTTCAGCAGTAACATAGCGTATTGCCTGATATAAGCAGCTAATATTATGTTATCTATTATTATTATTGTTATTGTAGGTACTATCATCATCATCATTAACAGAAAGACAATGTCTGTCCTGCTTATAATCTAAGTAGGGGAGGAAGACACATATGAAATGCCACCAGAGCACAGTACGAGACCAATATTTACTAGCCCTCCCTTGCTCTTGGAGCACGAGAATAGCACAGCTGGCTCCAATCAAGAAAAGTTCACTCTCCAGGGATGACAGAAAGGCAACAAACTGTTCCTAGGCGGTTTACACTGCTTCCTGCACCAAGCTGATCAAAGTAGTTAGAGCAGATAAGTGACCAGTAAAGTCAGGGGAAAAAATGAATCCTACTTCCGTGCCAGGGATGAGGTAGCAAGTTGTAAAAACGTACACTTAAAACTATTAGGACGGGGCTTCCCTGGTGGCGCAGTGGTTGAGAGTCTGCCTGCCAATGCAGGGGACACGGGTTCGAGCCCTGGTCTGGGAAGATCCCACATGCCGCGGAGCAACTAGGCCCATGAGCCACAACTACTGAGCCTGCGCGTCTGGAGCCTGTGCTCCGCAACGAGAGGCCGCGATAGCGAGAGGCCCGCGCACCGCGATGAAGAATGGCCCCCACTTGCCGCAACTAGAGAAAGCCCTCGCACAGAAACGAAGACCCAACACAGCCAAAAATAAATAGATAAATTAATTAATTGAAAACAAACAAACAAAAACTATGAGGACAAGTGTTAGCCATCAGACCTCCAGTGACTGAAAGAGTCTCAGGTTTGTTGTAGGAAAGTGACTGTGAAAGGGAAGGTCAGACAGAGGAGGACATCTCAGTCACTTAAGCTGCTCATGGGCTCTTCTCTGCCATAATTGAGGTTCATTTTATTAATATCCAAGAAGAGAGGAACTGAAGCTGTAACACATATGGCAGTATGGTGTAATAGAAGGAAAAGGAAATTCAGTCTTGGATTTATTACTTACTAGCTCAGTGGCTTTTGTAAATTACTGAATCTCAGTGTTTTTCAGTTTCCTGAGGGTGGTTGGGAGGATTAGAGATGATGTAACATAGCCACGCTCACTAACTGGCAACGTCATCATTGAGGACTCTGTCACTGAGAAACACCTGAGCTTTTTCAAATTAGAAAATAATAATCAAAACTAACCATAACCAAAAAATATTCTTAGTTAAATGCTCTGACTAGTTTTGGGTATGGGCCTCCTAAGACTCTTCTTGCCCTGGATCAAAACTTCAGAAGACAGTATATTGGCTTTTTTCTATTCTGGGTCCTCTTCTATACCACAAATCTCAGTTTAGAAAATTATTGAAATTGTTCTTAGGGGCACTGAGCTGGGGTGTGGGAAGACATCAATGCCCACTGTTCCTACTATAGAGAAATTGCTCAAGGGCACATGTCCCACTGATGGTGGGTTAGTGATGTCATCTTCCTACACAGAGGACATTATTAATATCACAGTGACTCATACTGTGTGACTCTTCAGGCACTTGCTGGAGGGAGGGGAAGGGTGGGGATAGATCTACAAAAATAAGGAGGGAAGAGAGGGACTGAGACTTTGATGAAATCTTTTAAATGGGGAAGTAGCACCCTCTTTAGCTCTGAGAGATGAGAAACATGGAAGTCACATAAAAGGTAGGAAAGAGGGAAGTTGGAGAGGGAGTTACAAAAGACAAAGGGAAGAGCTCAATACAAAAGGAGGGAAGCAAAAAAGAGAAAGGAAAGGGTGGCCTGAGGAGAAGGTAGAAAAGGAGTGTCATTATTTTTCTAGGATTGAAGCTATAGGGATGGCCAATAAAAGAAGATTAAATTTGTAAAATATATCCAGAGGTCAAAGGGGTCCCAGGAAGAAAGCATTTAGGAACATCTTAGTCAGTGAGTTTTGAGAATCTGATGAAATCCATGGGCAAAAACAATTCCAAATATTGTGTACAGTTTTGTGGAGTTCATAGATTCCTGAAAGCCAATCCATGGATTCTCCTCCTAGGAGATTCTGCCTTATATATTCACATACATTATTTTGAGATAGTGATAGGTCTGGAGTTTCCTCAGGCAAGTCTGAAAGTCAAGCAAAAAGTTTATGAATATTATCTTTTTAGTGTCTTTTCAACTACATGAATGTTTCTTTTTCAATCTATCTATGATCATATTTATTTGTTTATTCAATATACTGATTTTTTTAAATTTCAGGAAGTTTTGCTAGATTTTAAAAAATGATAATTAGTAAATAACCCAAGGGTTTGGGGCCAAATAAACGAGGAAAATGGCCTCAAATAATAAAATTTACCATTTGGATGTTAGGCTTTTTCGGGCTGGAAGAAAGAGGTACACTGGGGTTTCCTCAGGTAACAGGGTTCGTTTTAAACATACACAGGGAATTAAGGAAAATAGGAGTTGTACTGCATGGACCTCATGAAGGAAAGGAAGCATTGAAATGCCAGACCACACAGAGACTGTTGTTTAGAAACTGGGTCATTTAGGGTTTGGTGTAGCCTGAGCAATCTGGTTTTCTTGTCCCCACTCAGCAGCAGACATCTGTTGGTTTCTGCCCTAGTGTTTTCTCTGTGCTGGTGGCTCTGCTATCCTTTGCCATTCTTCCTGTTGTCACCTTCTTTCTCCTTAATAGACTCTGCCTTGCTGTTTCCTCTGTCCATGTTTTTTGGTTTGTTTTCTTCCTCCCACTTTTAAGTGCTGACTTTTTGGCATGTGCCCCGAACCGCCCAGGAGAGTCACTAGTGGATTCATAATCACCATCGCCCCTGAGAGATCCTTTCATGGCCATGTTACAGTTGCTTCTGAGACACGTGTCCATCCAGGTCAGTCTTTGTGCCCAGATGTCACCATCATGTAGTCAGCATCCTTCAGAGCAGAACAGTTTCTTCTCTGGTGCAATATCTATTGGACTTTATAAGGTTTACAAAGCTATACTCTCACATCCATGACAGAGTCAGATCCCCACAATAATCTTATGAGTGTTATTACTAGTCTGGCCATTTTACACATGAGGAAATGGACAGTCAAAGAAGTTAAGGGAAAAGCTCCAGGTCATTCCGCTAGCAAGTGGTAGAGCACACTTAATTCCAGGTCTTCTGACCCCTAAGTCTTTCCAGACACCAGTCTAGAGAAGAGAAGCTGGGGGCAAGGCAGGAGAAACATGATAAGAACTGATGTGGAAAAGAAATAACTATTTTAGAGGATGAAAACATTAGTTTGGTGTAGGGGAAGTAATGACAAAGACTGAAAACTAATGATCTGATTAGACTTCATGCTTAAATATCAATATTAGACCTGAACTATTTCCACGGAGCACCAAGAGATGGCCAGGGTCCAGTTTCTGTCTATTCTCACTGCTTTTCCTGAACCTCCACCCTTCATAATTACGACTTGAAGAGGAGACTGGGGAGGAAGACCTCCTGGAAGCCCCAAATTTCCTTTCCAACCTGTATATTTCAGGGGCCAAAATGCCTTAATAGCTATTCAAGTCAAACTCTTTGAAAAGTAATGTCCTTGAGAGAAGTCAGCACATCAAATCCTTAATACCTTATGTGAAATAATTTATCAGATTACCTTTCCCCTTAGAGAAACTACAACAGCCAGAAAGAGGAGCAAAAGACCCTGAAAGATAAACAGCTTAAAACAACATTTGCAGAAAGCCTCACCGGGCAATGGCAAGGAGGATGGGGGAGGGGAGGAGGGGGGTTAAGTGGTGGGTAGAGGAGAAGGTACAATAAGTTCTTCAAGTGCAGTCCACAGGTGCCAGGACAGGGACTCTTTCACCTGTGGGTAAAAAAGGTGATCCTAGAGATCAGTGATGTCAAAGGAAGTGGGTAAAGGCCACAGCAACATTGAAGAGATTGGAGTATACTGCATGGGGACATTTTGGCATGCTGCCCTTGGCAGGTGGTAAGGCAGTGATGTTAGTTTTCAGAACACCAAATTCTGCCTGCACTGTTATATTTTTATGTGACCCTTTAATGTTTTTTCTCCAGAAGCAACTTAAGTCTTAATTTTTTGTACCCCCTACTATGCCTTACTTTGAGAGGCCCTCACATATTGTAATAATAATAGTGGATGATCCCCACTCATCCCAACTTCATTCACCAATGTTCTGAGCAAGAAGTCTAATTTAGCAAGCATCCTATCTAATGAATTCTCATTCGTTATGTTTTATACCAGGCCTCAGTGTCCTATGTACTGATGGGGTGAAAGGTTGTACATAGTCACAACCTGGTAAGAGCATTAGCTAAGTTCTCAGTGTGCCTCGAGCAGAGAAAATGACAGGTAGAAACGTACACTCGAATGCCTCCTATCCCAATGCAGACAGTGGATGGTGCTAGACAGTAACAGGTAGATAACCTGACCTTTGGTTAAAAAGTCAATCTAGTGTCAATGGTCAAGACTTATCTAAGCACCTTAGAAAAACTAACTCTTTGACACACAAACCAGGAGTCCTTGCCTCCTGAATTATACCCAGAAAAGAGAGATTGAATACTCCAGACAGCATGTTCACAGATTTCCAGAGGAAATCAGCAATTTTAGCCAAGTTTCTAAGGCAACCTCCAAGGTGTATGAGATCACAGAGCCTAGAGCAGGGATACAGTTGGGCAGATTGTACAGATCTTTTCTTCCAGAAGAAAATAGACTAAATCAAGAAAGCCCAAAATAAAATTTTATCTTTGATAGTGTTCCATCACTTGACATCACATAAAATGTAATTAATGTGAACCCTGAGAAGCAATTAAACCAAATTAAAAAGTTAACATGAAAGTCCCTCATATTGGAAAGGGTTTGCTGAACATCTGCTGACAGGGAGTTTTGTTGAAATCCACTTCTCTTTTAATTCCCTACTTATTAAGTGCATTTGCAAAGAAGCAGGATGCTTACTGCTTTAAATGTCAGAAGCACCTGCTGCACCTCAATTTTCTCAATTAGAACATTTAGACTCCAACCCACTGTAGGAAGAACCATCTGGTTCAGTGATGTTTTTGTTGGTTTCCAGGTTATCCTATGAAACAATGCATGGGAAATGAGGGGCTCTTAAGGCTTCTTTAGATTTTAACCTTTCAAATAAAAATAAGTTGTTTGAAGAAGAATCAAATGATTCCTATTGTCCTAAGCTTCTTGTCCTGATGAGCTGACCTATTCATGCTTATGAAATTGTTTATCAGTTGAGCATCATTCTATCTAATAAGAGAGGATTTTCTCTTAGACTGGATAATTAGTACTCGGGAGGGCAGAACAAATGTTTGTCTACTTAGGGTCTTGCCCTAAATAATCTATGTATCATCTGACTGGTCAAGTTTTGGTTAATGGGCAAACTGTTCAAGGATCCAAACTCTTTTTTCCAAAATTGGGACCTCCCCTCTTCTCATCTTTTCCAATTTCCCTAAGGCAAATCTTATAGCTCACTCCCCCAGGAAGATTTTTTGACATCCCCCATGCCTCAGGGTTTTGTTCTAGCTCTTATAAATACGGGTTTAATATCTATTCTCTTATACTTATCCAAATGTTTTTTCCTAATTGTTGGATTTTTGATGGGATGCCTATTAGATATCCATGTGGAGATGTGGAGTGGACAGGTGGATGCTCTGAGTTCAGGGGATAGGTCTGGGCTGGCAATATACATTCCAAAGAAAGGAAGTGGGTGACTAAATAGATGAGGCATGATTACCACTCACTCCTTGAAGTGTTCTTCTTATTTGGCTTCTGTGATGCCATTCTATTTTCCAGTCTCTCTTGGATTGTCCCAGTTTTCCTGACAGACTCCTGTTCCCCAACAACACCATTAATGGTATTCCGTGGGGTCTTTCATTCTGTATTTAATCACATTCTTCTTCTTCCTGTCTTTAACCATCATTCTGCACCATCACACAATACTCTGACAGTCTTATTTACCTGTCTCTTATCAACTGTGGGCTCCTTCTATCTCTATATGCACCTAGCAGAACACCTGACTATAGTGGGTATTTAATGAATATCTGAGGAATGAGTGAAAGCCTTTATTCATTTATTCTCTTGTCCTACAAAAACAAGTAAAACCCAATCATGCCGGCCATTGCAGGAAAGGGTCATGGCGATTAAGAACAGGAGAGTATCTTCCCATGAGATATTATTATAAATGATGATAGGGTAATCAGGCTAGTTCCCAAGACCTCTGTTACTCAAAGTAGGACAATAATTATACTATTTCAATGACATCACATGCTGTGCATAACATGGTTACCATGAGAAAATCTACTTAGAAGTCTAAGCCACCAACTAAGAAACCTTTGCTATATAATTTTTCCCTAATTAGTAGTCTCTCCACTGTTGCTCCTGTTCCTGGTATTTTATTTTAACTACATTACTATTTCTTTGATTCAGGCTTTTATCCCTAATCCACATAAAGTCATGGATCAAACGTAGAAGACAATCAGATGAGACACCAGGACAGAAAGCATGAGGCTTAATGCTCAAATGCACACCCCCCCCCAAAACCTGAACAGGTCCAGTGAGGAGGGAGAAACGCATGGGAAGAAGGGAAGTAGATGAGGAAGCATTTGCTGAAAATAGACCCTTATCTAGGTCCTCTCTAAACCTAGAGAAAGAGCAGAGATGGCCAAAGTGGGTGTTGGAGACATAGATAACAAATGATGATGATAAATTTGGGGGGAGCCATCAGCACGTTTCTGATGGTATAGAATCAGCTATTTGATGGTGTTTTAGAACTCCTTGAAGAAAGCCACCCAACTAAAAATAGAATTACCATATGACCCAGCAATCTCACTACTGGGCATATACCCAGAGAAAACCATAATTCAAAGAGACAAATGTACCCCAATGTTCATTGCAGCACTATTTACAATAGCCAGGTATCATGGAAGCAACCTAAATGCCCATTGACAGATGAATGGATAAAGAAGATGTGGTACATATATACCATGGAATATTACTCAGCCATAAAAGGGAATAAAATTGGGTCATTTGTACAGACATGGATGGATCTAGAGACTGTCATACAGAGTGAAGTAAGTCAGAAAGAGAAAAACAAATATCATACATTAACACGTATATGTGGAACCTAGAAAAATTCTACAGATGAACCGGTTTGCAGGGCAGAAATAGAGACACAGATGTAGAGAACAAACGTATTGACACCAAGGGTTGAAAGTAGTGGCGGGTTGTGGTGGTTTGATGAATTGGGAGATTGGGATTGACATATATACACTAATATGTATTAAATGGATAACTAATAAGAACCTGATGTATAAAAAAAATAAAATTCTAAAATTAAAAAGAAAAAAAGGAAAACCACCCAAAAGTCATTTAACATTTTGTAGCTTCTTAGCTAAATTAGCAGTACTCTTCTTAGCTGTACTCAGAAAACTGAGTCAAGGTAGAAAGCTGTTCTCTCTTGGGGAAATCTCACTTACTTTTGCTGTGAAGCAATGAGAAATTCTCAGATCAACTGTTCCCTCTGGGTGTCAGGTGTCTTCTAGAAAAACGAGCTCTTTTTCAGAGTGCTTCCTGGACCCGCTCCTGGGTGGCCTCAGATACACAGTTAGCATATTGACTCTTCTTCAGAGTATTAATATAGCACGTGTGTGTGTGTGAGTGTGCAGGGGGTGGTGGGTGGAGTACTCCCCCACTCCCATTGCCAAAAATAAGAGGAACGGGAAAAATCTGCTTCTACATTTGAAAGGTGAGTATTAAACTTTATGCCAATGTCCGTCCTCAATAACCTAAGGCAGTTTCTGTCCGGATTCTTTCTGTACAATACCACAGTCAATAGAGACCGTCGTATACCAGGTTCAGAAATTGCATTGCTTGACAGAGGGCTTTTCTTTCTGCCAGCTCTCAGAAGGGAGTACAGATCTGTTTCCTGTCAGATGCAAGAAGGAGGACAGTGGTCCCTTCCCACCTCAGGCTGATGTCCGGGGGTTGATTTGACCTGGGAAAAACAAGGCAGTTAAGATGCTGAAGGTTAAAAGGCCCATCACATGCAACTTGATTGGAAGAGGGCATACATAGACTGGCTGAGGATACATTCAGGCTGGCTAGTAGTCATATCCAAATATTTGGAGAAGAGCAATAACGGAGTTATTATTATTGCTCCAAAGGCTGAGCAGAGGGACAGTTGCCACCTCTGTGGCAGTTGCAGGAGACAAATGTTGACACAGTATGAGAAATCACTCTATCAGGATTGCTGCCAATATTCAAGTGGGCTTCCTGAGGAAGTGGCAAACTCCCATCTCCAGGTGAGTTTAAACAGAGCTGGGACAAGCCCCTGCAGGGTGGTTGGTGGGACCATCCTGGCAGAGGAGGGTCTTGAGGCTTTTAAGCTCCTTCCCTTGGTTTTGTTTTCCTTAACCTTTTCCTTCGGGTAATTTGGAGATAGTTGCTGTCTTCTACCTTGTGGGAACTAGAATGCAGCCAGGTGAAGCATCCTACATGCTTTGAGCTCTGATGTTCAAAATTGCTGTGCAAGCTCAGAGCACTACAACTAGGGGATGCTCTTCTGAGCCTTATTATGTTCAGTTTTGAAAAGTATTATTTCTGGAGGATTGTATAGTCTCCTCCAAGGACGTGGTACTTTCCCGTTGTCCTGAAGGTAGCCTTTGGTGACGAGGTTTTGTTAGTTCCTTGTGCCTCCTCTTTCCTGGGTGCCCCTTTTCTGTGTGCCCAGCACACTGTTCTGTCAGAGAAAGTGAGTGGGACAAATGTTTGGCAAGTGGGAGGTAAGGAAGCAAGGCCAACCCCTCCCTGTTGGGAAAAAAAAACCAAAATGTTTTTCTAGTCTGTCTAGATTGTAATGTGTGATCCACTGGGGAGGAAACTGAGACTATTCTCAGCAGTCTCCTGAATACCCTGTGTTTTCAATGGGGAGTGAACTGTGAAACGTGCCCCTGTCCTGTGGTGCTCAGTGTTCTTCCTGGAAGCCTGTGCCGGGGCAGTTTGGGCAGCTACTTGCGTGCCAACAACCGGACCCACCTCTCCCATACACTGATTGTACTCCTCTGGGTTCAGGTTAGTCTAATCACCTGCCCCATGCTGTTTATCAGTGTTTAGCAGTGAGAGTCATGGTTCCTTTGAACAGTTCTGAAGCTTTGCCATAATAGGGCATTTTGCCCACTCTCTCCTCCCTCCCGCCCTGGGAAGGGGGAAGAGTCCTATCCCCTATTTGGGCCCTTCAAATTGTGAGGGTCAAGGTTGTTCAACCTGGGAGAGATAGTCTCTATTCCCACATCGCTTGAATGCCTTTCAGTTGGCCAGCCCACCCTGTGCTGTGTATATACCTAACTGAGGCCAATGAACGGGCAAATTTAGCCAGTTGTCACGTCTGCCTCATCCTGACTGCAGTATAGAGCTGTTTCCCTCCAGTCTGCTGCTTCGGGTTCCGGCCCTATTCTAGCAGACGTAAGAATGTTTGAGTCCCTAGTGGAGCCCTTAAGAAAGGTGGTTGAGGTGTCCTCTCCAGTTACAACCACTGCCAGTGCAAGTTCTTTCCCCTGTTACTTCTCTCTCTCTCTTTCTCTCTCTCTCTCTCTCTCCCTCTCTCTCTCTCTCTCACACACACACACAGACACCCGAACAAACACACTCACACATAAAACAGGCTGTACCCTCACTCAGCATCTTCCAGCCTTTCTTTCCCCCTTGCCCAGTCTAATCTTGTTTCTAGAGAATGATGGCATTGACAAGGAAGACCACCAACTTCACATAGCCTGATTTTAAAGAACTAGGGCTTTAAACATGCCTGAATGAACTGTTGGTTTGATATATATCTTTAACATTTAGGGAGACAGGTTCTGGGGTGATGGCATGAAGACTTGGGTTTGGGTAAAAGGCAAAAGACATTTGGAAATGAAAACCTTTGTCGGTGAAGATCTGAATCCTACTTTCTGGAAAGGAGGCTTGTTGGTGAGAAATGACTTTTCTAATAAGAAGTTTTATTTCAGACCAGGAAGTGGTACAACCTTACACCCACGGCAGCCAGGCCCAGAGTTACTAATAATTCTCTAACTCCTACCTCTGGAAAATTTTCTATTATTTATTTATTTTTTTTTTTATTTTTTTTCTCTTTGTTTTTTCCCTAGCTTTCAATCTGTCCTGAAACAACCCCAAAGAAGTTTTCAAAAGTTTTATTCATTTACACAATGACAACAATAATATTTATTGATCACTTGCTTGCTATATGACAGGCAGTGTACCAAATACTTTACAACATTACCTCATTGAATTCTCATGATACACATGTGGATAGATACAATTATTATCTCCAAATTACAGATTGAAAAAAAAGAGGTCTGGAGAGTTAAGTGACTTTCCTGAGGTCACACTCCTAGTTAGTTGCAGAGTAGAATTAGAAATATTGATCTTCTAAGTTTTAGGCCAATGCTCCTCCTATTACATGTTGGCTGTTCTCAGTCTTTCTAGGTAAGAGGAGATGATGGCAGTCTTGAAAATTTTTCTAACTCAAGAGCATACTATGGAAAGTTGCTCTACCCCTGAATTCTTCAATGGCAAAGGAGAGATTTCAAAACAATAGGGGTTTTCATAAGAAAAATGACTTTTGAGACTACTGAATTCATTTATTCAACAAATACTTATTGAAAACCTATTATGTGAAAGGCATTATTCAAGGAGCTGGAGACACAGTGGAGAAAAAAAGAAACAATAGATAACTCCCTTCCCTCTTAAAGCTTATATTCTACTGGGTAAACAATTTAAAAATTGTTAAGTGTTATACAGGAAATAAAATGAGTCAGTGGGGTATAAAGGGACTAGGAGACAGTAAGTTTTTTGTTGTTGTTTGTAGAAATTGATAAGTTGATTTACATGGAAATACAAAGGACCTATAATAGTCAAAGCCATTTGGAAAAAGAACAAAGTTTAAGGGCTTAACATTACCAGATTTCAAGACTTACTATAAAGTTGCAGTAATCAAGACAGTGTGGTTTTAGAGAAGCTGCTGGATTTTGGCTTCAGCCATCACTGCATGGGGGTGAATTGACTGAGAAGGGGAACAATATTTGCCTGTAGCTTTATGATTTGCAAAAGACTTTCAGATATATTATCTCATTTGCTTTTACAACAATCCTTGAGAGGTAGTAAAAATATAATCTCCATTTTACAAATAAGATAATTAAGCCTCTGAGAGTGTAGATTTGTTTCTATCCACACAGCTAGTAAATGGAAAGTCCGTGTGGGAAACTCGGCCTTCTAGATGCAGTCAGCCTGTTGCCTATTTCCCTACCAAATTGTCCCACTGAAGCCAGAAGGAATCCTGCACACAAGCACTGTCTCCATTGCTGAATACAGTCACACATGTTTGACTGTTCTCCACTGCAGCTCTATTTCAGGTTAATTTACCTCATACTTACAACTTTGTCACTCACACAGCTTAACAGCTATTTCAGATGTCTGTTCCTGTTAAAGGATGCACTGTCCCTATTTTTGGAAGCTGCATGATGCAGAACAAAGGTAATGCGATAGGGAACATTTTGACCCTCTTAAATCACTGACTCAAATCATCACCAGGTTACAAGGGATCCAAATAGGTACTGTCTAATGATGCCCATAAAGATGCCAGCACACAATTATATTCCTCTTTGATGTTTCAATAGCATTTACATAGAATCATAAACACCATTTTCCTAAAAAATAGTTTTAGATATTTTACAGACACTATCTCCACTATTTTTTGCAATAACACTGGAAAGCTCAAGGAGGGGTTAATCCCCCTAAACATCTAGAAAGTGCCTGTTTGAATATTTGAATGCAAGTCTGTAAAGCCAAAAGCCATGATCTTGCCACCATGACACTCTTTATTAGAGGAAAGAAATCCAATTCTTGTGTTCTTGTCCCTTTGACATTTAATGTGCCCTTCCCACTCCCCTGCACTAGCCAGCGATAGTGATGGGAAGCAGGCACAATCCTCCACAATTGGTTAATTTAGTAAAGAATTTATTATGTGGAAGCATCATAAAATTTTGTTCTTAGACTTTTTTCTAGATCATGCCCTCAGCAAGGATCTTTGATCTTCTGCAGGCATGACTCCCATTCATTATTTTATTTATATGACCTTCTCAACATTCCTCTTCACACATACTATGTGAACAACTTCGCTATTCAATGTAAGTGAAATAAAGTAAAATTTTACCAAGTATCCTCATTAGAGATTTTTGTAAATGTCCTCAGAATTTGCAAAATCAGTGATCTATTGACTTTAGATTTATGTCTGTAACACTGTCTGCTGACAGCCTTTCCAAAGAAGACAGGAGGTAATCAATGCAAACTCTGTGGAAATTTGGTTAACAAAACTAACCCAGGGCAACATTTAACCTATGTTCAACAAGGAAGATCTAAGTCTTTATATTTTTACTGAAAACTGGTTGGGAATGTAGACAACAACATTTGAGTATGCGTTATTATTAAACATAAACCTGCCTTGGGATTTTGCTTGCTTTCATCCTCACATAATGGGATGAAATCAGCTGAGTTACACTGGGTAGCGGCTAACCCTAAACCTCTCAGCCAGGCTGGGATTAGGATGTCAGGCTTTGGTAGTAAGAGCTAGATGGTGCTATACTGTAACTGTCAGCTGCCCAATTACTAACAGTTTGATGAAAGAGGCTCTGGAATACGAGGTTCAGGTCTGTGTTGCTTACATTTTCTTGAAGTGCAATATAATACAACATAAAGTGAAGAGCTTTCTTTTTCTTTATCTTTTTCTTCTTTTTCTCTTCTTTTTCTTTTTCTTTCTCGCTCACCCTCGCTCTTGCTTTCTTTCTGATACAGCCACATGTGTGTACGTGTGCACACACACACAGAACATTGTTGAAATTTTTCTTAGAATAAACAGTTGGGAATCACTAGTCCTGGGTGTCTGAAGGTTTCCAGGGTGACATACACATCTTCTACCCTAACTCCCAGATTCAGCAGTTGTTTTTCTGTCTAACAGATTGCTAAAGCTTTTATAGGTCATATGTGAGATAAGGTCAGAGCCTGCTACATGAATGACTTGTAATCTGGCAGGAAGGACAATGGTATTTCGGAATTAGAAGGAGACATTGGAAGTTTTTTCAGTTCAACATCCCACCAGGGAATATTTGGAGTTCATTTTTTTATTAAAAAAATTTTTTTTTTTACTCACAGATATTTGAGTCTATTTGCAAAGGTTAAGGAAGACCATGAAAAAGTTTCTGGCATAGGAAGGCTGGATTTGGTTCCCATGACTGTGTGTTCTTATATGACAGTGAATGATGTGGTGAAACTGAAGGGCTAGGAGATTAACAAAATGACACCTTCCAAGTGTGTACTGCTAAGTCACATGGCGTCCTATAGGGGCAGCTGAGCCATTCAACAGCCTTAGCTGTAACATTTGAGACAATGAGACTTTTTGCTTCCCACAACCCCTCTTTATCCCTCTCTCCACAGCTTTCCAGCTGTCATAAATGTCATAAATACCTTGTCTACACTGGATACAAGAAGAACAGACTATACAGAGCATAGGGAAGAGAAAGACAATGAAGGAATAGATGATGTATACATGGCAGAGGGCCTCTGGGAAATTTTCCCTTCTCCCACTTTTTCCTCTTCAGGCTGCCTGAGGTTCACGCACACCATTCTCCAAGATGAGATTTATTTCTGAATTGAGACCATTTTTACTCCAGAGGAACTTGCAAAAATGCAAATGTCTTTGGCCAGGTAGTATGGCCAAAGATTCCTGAAAACAATTTAAAAGGAAGTGAGAAAAAAATAAGCTATTAGATGGCTGAGGATAGAACCCTAAAAAACAGATGGGGGTCTAGGTAACTTTTGGTTGAAGAAGTAGTGGCTATAGTGTGTAGGTGAAGCCTGGCTCTGGGAGTCGATGTCTGAATGAGGTACTTTGGGGGTCCTGGGCAACAGGGAGTTAGCTTAAGGGCAGACCATCTGTAGGAGGAGCGAGATGTGTGGAGAGGTGAGGGGGAAGAATGTCAGAAACTCACTTTACTTGGGTTCAACTTCTCTTGAGACTTTGTCTTGATACCTGAGATTCTAGTTTCATCATAAGCTGAAATTTAATTTTTTAATACTTAGAAAGTCCATTCCCTGTAGCACTGCATGTGATTGCTGATTTAACATTCTTTCTTTATCCTCCAACTCTTACTTTCTAACAGACTCTATTTTGTTAGTATATACAACCTCTTCTGGAGAGCTGTGTGTCTGGAGAAGGCTGGTCCCAGGGCCAGTTCGGGGTTTTTTTACTGACTTTCTAAGCCAATCAATGTGGTTCTATCCTCTTAGAAGTCTTTGGTTCCGACATAGACAAATGACACATCTGGCCGCTGAAACATGAGGAAAAGTCTGCTAGGACCTACTTAGAAATGTTAACTTGCTTTTAAAATGATATATAGAGAAGATGGTTTCTTCTTCCTCTGTTTTTAATGACTGGGTGACTTCACATGAGAACTACCCTGAGGACAAAATGAACCACCAAAAATGGCAGAACAGAGAACTTGGATCCTCAGTGCTCTTGTTGAGCTATTAAATCAACTGACCTTGCAGTCACCCTATCTCTAGAATTCTTGCTTTGTGGCATATGAACTTTCTTATTGTTTAATCCTTTCAGAGTTTTTTTTTTAAGTTTATTGTGATAAATTTACATACATAAAAATACATCTTTCTTTTTATGTAGAGTTCTATGATTATTGACAAATGCATCAGAACCGTTTACTTGCTATGCATTGTTAAAGCATCCTTACCAATTAATTCACTTGATTCAGAAAATATTTATTGTGCATTAACTTTACCAACCAGGTTCTGAGAAGAATATAAAATGAGACATTACATGACCCTTTGTCTTAAGGAAATGCTCATTCATTTCATATGAAATATTCAAATGAAGGATGATTCTATGGTAGCATTGATTTGAAAAGTGACCCTGTCAGAATCTTTACTTTCATTCATTCATTCAGTTCACTCCTTCAATAAACATTTGTGGCATGCCTATCACATCTCTGTTCTTGTAGATATATAGACAGATAAACCTACCCTTCCCTCAAAGGGAGTCAGAAATGTAAATTAAAACTTAAAATACAATGAAATATCTCCTACTTGGTCTTCCAAAAACTTTTTATGAGCACATTAGTTATGGCATATATAGATTTCTGCTTTGAAATATAGTCAATCTGTGCAGACCTTTTCTGTTCTTCTAGTTTATAGACCCTTGATGGAGTTACTAATCCATGTTTGATGCATCCTTTATGCCCAGAATAACTAGCATGTTATCTTGTCTATAGTAATTGCTCAAAATAAGTATTTGCTCTCATTCTCATCTTCACTTAGCTAAGAGTTTTTGTTTATATATCCTCAACCTCAATCCCATCTTTAACCCATCCCGCCTTTATATTTATATCAATTTATTTTTCCTACAGACTGAGAAAACAAATAAATTTGTAGTTAGCCCATTGGTCCTCCAAGGGAAGAGTTATAGGATAGTGGTAGAATCCGAACTGAAATGGAAAAAGATTGAGTGTTGAGTAGAATTGGAAATTAAGGAAGTTAGTGATAAACAAGAATTTGGGATGAAAGGAAGGATAGATATAGGAATGTCACTTAACTAATTTAGCAGGAAGTTTTAGATCAAAGTTTACTGATGTAAGGAACAATTAGGCATATCTGTATGGTGAGGTAAAGGATCCTGAGAAAGGAGATTCACCTCCTAACTGAAGAAGTCATGTTGGCAGGAGGGATTAGCGTTGGAAAATGGGGACTCCTTTATCTTTGGTTTAGGTGGGAATGAAGAAAAGATGGACATAGGAACAGAGAAACATGGAAATAGACATAAGTACTGATTACCCGGCCCATTCAAGGTCACATACCTTGTCTGTTCTTCCTTTATAGTATACGTGACCAGAGCTTTTCTATACTCCTGAAGTGGGGCTAAAGCCCAAAGATGAAGAAAAAGATTCTAAGTGCCCAGCATTCTAAATTCAAGGGTCTGCCAGATCCTTCCCTAGGCATCACTTCAAATCCCAGCTCTCCTACTACCTCTGTTTCCGCCTTTGCCAATATAAGAGGGCCAGAGGACTGAAAGTGGAGGAGGGTCACTTGGGGTGCATGGTGCATAGAGAGAGGCTCTGTGCTTCCCACCCATGGGAGGTGCTTCCCTTCCTGAAGTAGAGGTAAATGAAGTAGATCGTTCAAGGATTGTAAAGATTTGTGGTTTCAGCATGAAAGGAAGTTATTGGTATTTCATTTCTGAGCTGGTTTCTGCTTAGCCAGCTGACTCTCTGACCTGCCCTGTACCACCTGAATAGGGAAAACAGAAGTGAGAAAAACAGAATGTGGGACAGTCTTTCTGCAAAGGATGCCAAGATACCCCCTTCAATGCCCAGTTCCCAGGATGTATGGAGATGCGTCCTGTAACTGCCCATAAGAGATGATTGTGGCAGATGGAAGAGACTGAAGAAATTAACATACTGATAGGCTGGCTTTGGGGTTGAAGTTGAGGCAAAGCTGGACACACATCAGAGGGCTGTGGAATAAAACTGGAGGTCAGACCGTTAAGGGGGCCAAGTCTCATAGGGGATCTCTAATGCTTAGGAGATCTGCACAGAAACAAAACCTGTGGGGTCCATTGCAGCTCTCATGTGTCATGGTGCAGCCTGGCAACAATGAGCTGGAGCAGCTAACCCACAAGTGGGCTAAGGAAAATGTTTGGCAAAACCACTGGAGCCAAAGACAGCTCTAGCCAGCACTGAGGTGTGTGAGGGGAGGAGATGAGCTTTGGATTGAATTTGACATAAAAGGATTTATAAACAGATAGGACTAAAGCTTAAATGCTAAACTGAAGCTGTTCTGTTAGGCACAGAATTGGGGGAGTTAAAAAATTAAGCCATAATGCTGTTAAGGGACCCACTACTCAGTTAGATAGGAGAGTTCAACAAAAGTTTCATGTTTACAACCCCAGTGAATTGACACTGCAACCACCCAGTGACAAAAATCAAACTTGGATTTAAAGCCCATAGACTGTATTGTCAGCTCTTAGAGAGCAAGCACCATGTTTATATTAATACTTCCTCTATAATCCCTTAGAGAATTTAGATCACTCTTGAACACCTAATCAAGGCTAAATATCTATTGAACCATGAATTAATTGACCAAATTGGTTTTTCCCACAGGTTGGTGGAATAAATTTTACCTCTGCAGGTTTATGTGGAACAGCAGAGACCCTGACCCCTGTTAGGAAATTAGTGGATATACCATAAAAATATACACAATGGACACCATAGAAATGTGAAGAAGTTTGGTCACTTTCAAGGTCAACCCTTAACCTCTCTGTTCTGAGAGCCTCTCTGCAGACCTCCATCTGTCCCTCGTCACAGAGTCCAGTCCATTTCCTATTACCAAATAAGGCCTTTTTGGAAATTAAATTCCCATTTTGGTGATATGGTTTCATTCATTTATTCAACAATTATTTTTGAGTTCCTCCTATGCATCAGGCACTGTTCCAGTTAATCAATAGTGAGCAAAGCACTCCTGCTGTCATGGTCTAGTGGGAGGGACACTGATCTAATAAAAGAAGCACATAAACAAGTGTATAAACACAAGTGAGTCAAGCATTGTGGAGGAAAGGAGCCTGACCCTGTGAGAGCATATGCCAGAGAAGTGATACCTGGGCTGGGCTCAGGGGAAATCTTGGGCTGAGAGCTGATGATGGATAGGAGATAACTGGTAAAGAGCAGCTTGGATGAAATTTGTGGTAGCATTGTTCCTGACACAGGGAATCCCCTGTGCAAATATCCTTCCATGGGAGGGAACATGGCATCTTTGAGGAGCTTATCATGTAGTTCAGGAATAAAATCATAAGCTAAATAACTTTTGCTAGGTTTGACTCTGGGAAAATGACCTGTCCTTTAATCTCTCCCTCCCCATTTTCTCAAACACAAATTGGAAAGTGGTTTTTACTCATCTCCTTGCTGAAAGCTTCTCACTAGCAACCCATGACAAGTTAAAGGCCCTGAACAATATCAGAGAAAGCATACAATTTACCTAAGCTGGGCACAAGTTTGGGGGCAAAGGGCCCAGGAAGAACAGAGGAGGAACATCGTCCCTGGCCAGGTCATTCCTGTTAATGGGCTAAACAAACATCTGACTTCAACATTCATTGACAGTATCTTTCCCAGGAGTTTGAGGGACGTGTCCTGAAGCACATTCTTCCAGAAAGTAATGCTAAGATGGCCTCTTAATCCTAGTTCCTGGGAAGAATTGAGCACTAAAGAGCTAAGAAGGCACAACCTTATAAGGAGAGGAAACAAGGGATCTAGTTCCTGATTAAAGCAAAGCCAAGTTTTCTTCATTAGATACTCAGTGAGGAGAAGGGAAATCAATAGAGGAGCTATAGTTGTTGCCTACCTGTCAAACCATCCCAAACTGATCCATCACAGTCATGCCCTGTGGAGTCAGGCTTTTGAGTATGCTGTCTCTGGAGTGCGTAGCTGATTTCTGTGCCAAGCAGAGAATGGAATTTTCCCAACAGAAATACGTTGACTAAGGGTAATGGTGGTTTTACTGTAAAACAAAAGTTCATAGAAAACTTTAAAAGCACCATTTACAAGACTGAAATTAAGGCTTGTGGGTTCAACCTTTGTAGGACCCTGCATTGCTCTCACTGCTGCAGTCCCTGTAGGTGCTGTGCTTTTAGGTTTTCCTCCCTTGAGCTCTCCTGCCTTTCCCTTGTGTTTTTCTCACAGGGAGGCATTGGCTCTGGAACCGGACAGATCTGCAAGCAAATCCTGGGGAGTCTTTGACCAGCCTGCAACTCAGTTTCTTTGTGAGGTGAGATAATCGGAAAACCCACCTCATAGGGCTGATGGAGAGGCTTAACTGGTTAATATCTGTAAAGTACTTAGTGTCTGGCAGTCAAATCTCAGATGGAAGCTCCATGACTACAGGCATTTTTGTTCACTGTTGCCTCCTCAGCACCTAGAACAGTGCCAGGTATAAAGTAGGTACCCAATAAATATCTTCAAGTGAATGAATGGCACATTTTTCTCAGTAAGTTTGTCTATAGTTATGTCCACTCTTTAAAGTCCCTTGAGAAGAAAAATATCTTCTGCTTGTGACTTTGTAAAATACCTAAGGCAGATCTTGGCTCCCTGCATCCACTTTTGCCCTCCTCCAAGCATCAATCTGATCTTCCCTAAAACCTTTAGATGTTTCCCCTGTTCTTAATATAAAGTTCAATATCCTTAATGTGGTTTACATACACATCATGTTTTTGCCCTTTTCTAGCACTCATTCATCGTCTTTGGCCCTCTGATAAGTAACTCTCCCCTTCCTCAAAGCTGCCTGTAATAGAACAGTTCTGTGCTCAAGTTTTGTTGGAGCACATGGTTCCTCCAGTGAGCCATATCATCTTGCTTCTAGGCCTTCAAACATGCTATTACTTCTGCCCCCAATACTCCTTTATTCTCCTTCATCTGGCTGTCTCCTATTCATTCTTCAACCTTCAAATTAAATGTTGCTTTCACAGTGCAGTTTTCGCTGACTCTCTAAATTAGATTAGATAGCCCTTTTCTAAGTTTCCATAACATTCCATATGCCCCTTTCATATCATTTAGCATATAGGAAAGTTTGTCATACTGGTATTCCTACCTGATTGAAGAGCGCATCAGGGCCAGGATTCTGCTTGTCTTGTTCAGCATGGTGTCCCTGAAGCCTAGCCAAATGTGCAACACTCTACAGGTGCTCACAAATATATTTGTAAAGAAATGTCAAATGAAGAACATATAAAGAACAAAGGCTTTGGCGTCGGGCATACTGGGTTCTGATTTTATCTTCGCTATCTGCCAGTCCTGTGATCTTGGCCAAGATACTTACCTTTATAGAGTCTTAATTTTTACCTATGTAAAATAGAGATAGTACAGCCAATCTCACAGGTTCTTTTTTTAAAAAAAGTTAAATGGATACAGTTTGTAAAATATCTCAAACAGTAGCTGGCTCATAATATATGCTTAATCAAATTAATTATAATTTTTATAATTGTTATCATTAATAACCTGAGCCTGGCCTTGAAGATAAGCTACTTAATCTACCCATTCAAAACAAGTAATAGTCAACAAATAATTAAGAATACCTTCTTTTTCTTAGACTCCTTAATTAATCTCTGACATCAAGGTGAGATACATGTATTTTTGGCTTAAGGATGGAAAAATCAACTGATGAGTAATTATTCCCTTTACCAATACAAGTGACCACTTTATTTTCAATCTTTTTATAGCATTTGGGGCTTATTTCTCTTCTTTCATCTGGTTCACATATTTTATAGTTAATATATGATTCAGGTGAGCAGAAGAAGATAGAGTGCTTATGGGCTATGCATTGTGTTAGACCCTTCGTATACATTATATCATGTACTAATTACTAGCAAATAAATGGAGAAACCATGTGGTGGTTAAGAGCATGTTTTTTAGAGTCAAAGATATTTAGGTTGAAATCCCAGCCCAGTTAAGTAACTGGGCCACCATGGTGAAGCTTGAAGGATAGGGCCTGGCATATAAATGTCCCACAAATGGTTATTATGATTATATTATAAAATAATAATTATAAAAAATTATATTGTAAAATTGGTAGACATTTGCAAGGCTAATGAATAATTTTTTTTTTTTTTTGAGAAGAATTACCTGAGTCTTCACAGAAAGATCTTAAGTTAAGCAGACATAGCAAACTATTCCAGGAAAGTTCTCAGCACTTTGTGACTGGAATATTGATCATCACGGTCACTTGTTAAATAGATATGTTTCTTGGGAGAGCCTGAGCAGGCAACTGTAGTTTGAAACTATGACAGGTTTCATTTTACGGTAATTTGAATGGTCCCTGTAAAGGTGAAGTTGTCCAGGTCGATCCCTGTCCTGGGAGAAGGGAAACAAAATGGATCCTGATGGTCACATGGGAAACAGGCAGGAAATAGAGAATAATTCAGTAGAGTTCTTGAAATGTGGTTCTAGCTGTTGTATTGCTGGAATACGGCAACTACTTTACTACTTTTTAAAGGAGTCTGTACTTCAGAAACTTGATTGTATTGATTGCACTTTCTTTGGTTGTATCCTCTAGTAACTTAGCCAAGAGATGCTTTATTGACTTATTGTGCTAAGACAAAGTAGGAGAGATGAGAACCAAATGTTATGATTATTACAAGAAGCAAAGGGTGCGGGCAGTGGTCCAAGAAGAAGGTATAATCTCTCCAGGTAAATAAAGGGGTTTTCTAGGCTCTTGGGTGAAGACTCCTCAGTTCACTTCCTTGTACTATATTTTGTTGCAAAAGGAACTGATTGCTTTTCTCTTCTGTATTTAAGAGAAAATGGGGGAAAAGAGAAAAAAATACAGGGGAAAATTATGAAAAGAAACCATGCTGATGTGGGAGAAGTGGTAGCTGGAGGCAGGAAAAATGCTCCAATATAGCCATTCCCAAGTGGGTTTGCAGAAAGAAAGCCTTAGAAAGACCTATAGCTCCAAGTTCCTTGCTAACCGCCCTCTTCCTTAAGTATAGATGGTCTTAAACTATCCGTGCAATTTCTTTTCATAATGAGGCTTTAGTCTTTGCCTAGAGCTATTTTCATGCTAGGCATTCGGTATAAGGTAGATCAATAAATGCAAAGCATGTCTGGCACCCCCGTGATCAGAAATGTCTTTCTTTTTTACTTTTTAAATTAATTTAATTTTTTATACAGCAAGTTCTTATTACTCATCCATTTTATACACATCAGTGTATACATGTCAATCTCAATCACCCAATTCATCACACTCCCCTGCCACCCCCAACGGCTTCCCCACCTTGGTGTCCATACGTTTGTTCTCTACATCTGTGTATCAACTTCTGCCCTGCAAACTGGTTCATCTGTATCATTTTTCTAGGTTCCACATATAAGTGTTAATATACAATATTTGTTTTTCTCTTTCTGACTTACTTCACTCTGTATGACAGTCTCTAGATCCATCCACGTCTCAACAAATGACCCAATTTCGTTTCTTTTTTGGGCTGAGTAATATTCCATCATATATATGTACCACATCTTCTTTCAATTTGTCTGTCGATGGGCATTTAGGTTGCTTCCATGACCTGGCTATTGTAAATAGTGCTGCAATGAACACTGGGGTGCATGTGTCTTTTTGAATTATGGTTTTCTCTGGGTATACACCCAACAGTGGGATTGCTGGGTCATATGTATGGTAATTCTATTTTTAGTTTTTTAAGGAACCTCCATATTGTTCTCCATAGTGGCTGTGTCAATTTACATTCCCACCAACAGTACAAGAGGGTTCCCTTTTCTCTACACCCTCTCCAGCATTTGTTGTTTGTACATTTTCTGATGATGCCCATTCTAACTGGTGTGAGGTGATACCTCATTATAGTTTTGATTTGCCTTTCTCTAATAATAAGTGATGTTGAACAACTTTTCATGTACTCCTTGGTGATCTGTATGTCTTTGGAGAAATGTCTATTTAGGTCTTCTGCCCATTTTTGGATTGGGTTGTTTGCTTTTTAAATATTGAGCTACATGAGTTATTTATATATTTTGGAGATTAATCCTTTGTCCATTGATTTGTTTGCAAATATTTTCTCCCATTCTGAGGGTTGTCTTTTTGTCTTGCTTATGGTTTCCTTTGCTGTGCAAAGTCTTTGAAGTTTCATTACGTCCCATTTGTTAATTTTTGTTTTTATTTCCATTACTCTAGGAGATGAATCAAAAAATATCTTGCTGTGATTTATGTCAAAGAGTGTTCTTCCTATGTTTTCCTCTAAGAGTTTTATAGTGTCCAGTCTTACATTTAGGTCTCGAATCCATTTTGAGTTTATTTTTGTGTATGGTTTTAGGGAGTGTTCTAATTTCATTCTTTTACATGTAGCTGTCCAGTTTTCCCAGCACCACTTATTGAGAGACTGTCTTTTCTCCATTGTATATCCTTGCCTCCTTTGTCACAGATTAGTTGACCATAGGTGCGTGGGTTTATCTCTGGGCTTTCTATCTTGTTCCATTGATCTATGTTTCTGTTTTTGTGCCAGTACCATATTGTCTTGATTACTGTAGCTGTGTAGTAGAGTCTGAAGTCAGAGAGTCTGATTCTTCAGGCTCTGTTATATTCCCTCAGTACTGTTTTGGCTATTTGGGTCTTTTGTGTCTCCATACAAATTTTAAGATTTTTTGTTCTAGTTCTGTAAAAAAATGCCATTGGTAATTTGATAGGGATTGCATTGAATCTGTAGGTTGCTTTGGGTAGTATAGTCATTTTCACAATATTGACTCTTCCAATTCAAGAACATGGTATATCTCTCCATCTGTTTGTATCATCTTTAATTTCTTTCAACAGTGTCTTATAGTTTTCTGCATACAGGTCATTTTTCTCCCTAGGTAGGTTTATTCCTAGGTATTTTATTTTTTCTGTTGCAATGGTAAATGGGAGTGTTTCCTTAATTTCTCTTTCAGAGTTTTCATCATTAGTGTATAGAAATGCAAGAGATTTCTGTGCATTAAATTTGTATCCTGCAACTTTACCAAATTCATTGATTAGCTCTAGTAGTTTTCTGGTGGCATCTTTAGGATTCTCTATGTATAGTATCATGTCATGTGCAAACAGTGACAGTTTGACTTCTTCTTTTCCAATTTGAATTCCTTTTATTTCTTTTTCTTCTCTGATTGCCATGGCTAGGACCTCCAAAACTATGTTGAATAATAGTGGTGAGAGTGGACATCCTTGTCTTTTTCCTGATCTTAGAGGAAATGCTTTCAGTTTTTCACCATTGGTAATGATGTTTGCTGTGGGTTTGTCATATATGACCTTTATTATGTTGAGGTAGGTTCCCTCTAAGCCCACTTTCTTGAGAGTTTTTGTCATAAATCGGTGTGGAATTTTGTCTAAAGCTTTTTCTGCATCTATTGAGATGATCATATGGTTTTTATTCTTCAATTTGTTAATATGGTGTATCACATTGATTGATTTGTGTATATTGAAGAATCCTTGCATCCCTGGGATAAATACCACTTGGTCATGGTGTATCATCCTGTTAATGTGTTGTTGGATTCTGTTTGCTGGAATTTTGTGGAGGATTTTTGCATCTATATTCATCAGTGATATCGGTCTGAAATTTTCTTTTTTTGTAATATCTTTGGTTTTGGTATTAAGGTGATGGTGGCCTCATAGAATGAGTTTGGGAGTGTTCCTTCCGCTGCAATTTTTGGGAAGACGTTGAGAAGGATGGGTCTTAGCTCTTCTCTAAATACTTGATAGAATTCACCTGTGAAGCCATATTGTCCTGGACTTTTGTTTGTTGGAAGATTTTTAATCACAGTTTCAATTTCATTACTTGTGATTAGTCTGTTCATATTTTCTGTTTCTTCCTGGTTCAGTCTTGGAAAGTTATACCTTTCTAAGAATTTGCCAGTTTCTTCCAGGTTGTCCATTTTATTGGCATAGATTTGCTTGTAGTAGTCTCTTAGGATGCTGTGTATTTCTGCGGTGTCTGTTGTAACTTCTCCTTTTTCATTTTTAAGTTTATTGATTTAAGTCCTCTCCCTCTTTTTCCTGATGAGTCTAGCTAATGGTCTATCAATTTTGTTTATCTTCTCAAAGAACCAGCTTTTAGTTTTATTGATCTTTGCTATTGTTTTCTTTGTTTCTATTTCATTTATTTCTGCTCTGATCTTTATGATTTCTTTCCTTCTGCTAACTTTGGGCAGGCGGACTCTCAACCACTGCGCCACCAGGGAGGCCCCCTTTTTTTATTGATGAGTCTGGCTAATGGTTCATCAATTTTGCTTATCTTCTCAAAGAACCAGCTTTTAGTTTTATTGATCTTTGCTATTGTTTTCTTTGTTATTATTTCATTTATTTCTGCTCTGATCTTTATGATTACATTCTTTCTGCTAACATTGGGTTTTGTTTGTTCTTCTTTCTCTAGTTCCTTTAGGAGTAAGGTTAAATTGTTTACTTGGGATGTTTCCTGTTTCTTGAGGTAGGCTTGTATAGTTATAAACTTCCCTCTTAGAACTCCATTTGCTGCATCCCACAGGTTTTGTTTTGTTTTGTTTTGTTTTTTTGCGGTACGCGCGCCTCTCACTGCTCTGGCCTCTCCCGCCGTGGAGCACAGGCTCTGGACACGCGGGCTCTGCGGCCATGGCTCATGGGCCCAGCCGTTCCACGGCATGTGGGATCCTCCCGGACCGGGGCACGAACCCGTGTCCCCTGCATCGGCAGGCGGACTCTCAACCACTCCGCCACCAGGGAAGCCCACAGGTTTTGTATTGTTGTGTTTTCATTGTCATTTGTCTCTAGGTATTTTTTGATTTCCTCGTTGATTTCTTCAGTGATGTCTTGGTTATTTAGTAACGTATTGTTTAGCCTTCATGTGTTTGTGTTTTTTACCTATAATTGATTTCTAGTCTCATAGCATTGTGGTCAGAAAAGATGCTTGATATGATTTCAGTTTCCTTAAATTTACTGAGGCTGATTTGTGACCCAAGGTATGATCTATCCTGGAGAATGTTCCATGCGCACTTGAGAAGAAAGTGTAATCTGCTGTTTTTGGATGGAATGTCCTGTAAATATCAATTAAATCTATCTGGTCTATTGTGTCATTTGAAGCTTCTCTTTCCTTATTTACATTCATTTGGGATGATCTGTCCATTGGTGTATGTGAGGTGTTAAAGTCCTCCACTAGTTGTGTTACTGTCAATTTCCTCTTTTATAGCTGTTAGTAGTTGCCTTATGTATTGGGGTGCTCCTATGCTGGGTACATATATATGTATAATTGTTTTATCTTCTTCTTGGATTGATACCTTGATCATTATGTAGTGTCCTTCCTTGACTCTTGTAACATTCTTTATTTTAAAGTCTATTTTATCGGATATGAGTATAGCTACTCCAGCTTTCTTTTCATTTCCATTTGTATGGAATATCTTTTTCCATCCCCTCACTTTCATTCTGTATGTGTCCCTAGGTCTGAAGTGGGTCTCTTGTCGACAGCATATATATGGGTCTTGTTTTTGTATCCATTCAGCAAGCCTGTGTCTTTTGTTTGGAGCATTTAATCCATTTACGTTTAAGGTAATTATCGATATGTATGTTCCTATGACCATTTTCTTAATTGTTTTGGGTTTGATTTTGCAGGTACTTTTCTTCTCTTGTGTCTCCCACTTAGAGAAGTTCCTTTAGCATTTTCTGTAGAGCTGGTTTGGTGGTGCTGAATTCTCTTAGCTTTTGCTTGTCTGTAAAGCTTTTGATTTCTCCATCGAATCTGAATGAGATCCTTGCCAGGTAGAGTAATCTTGGTTGTAGGTTCTTCCCTTTCATCACTTTAAGTATATCATGCCACTCCCTTCTGGCTTGTAGAGTTTCTGTTGAGAAATCAGCTGTTAACCTTGTTGGAGTTCCCTTGTATGTTATTTCTTGTTTTTCCCTTGCTGCTTTCAAGAATTTTTCTTGGTGTTTAATTTTTGCCAATTTGATTACTATGTGTCTTGGCATGTTTCTCCTTGGGTTTATCCTGTATGGGACTAGCTGCACTTCCTGGACTTGGGTGGCTATTTCCTTTCCCATGTTAGGGAAGTTTTTGACTATAATCTCTTCAAATATTTTCTCGGGTCCTTTCTCTCTCTCTTCTCCTTCTGGGACCCCTGTAATGTGAATGTTGTTGTGTTTAATGTTGTCCCAGGGGTCTCTTAGGCTGTCTTCATTTCTTTTCATTCTTTTTTCTTTATTCTGTTCTGCAGCAGTGAATTCCACCATTCTGTCTTCCAGGTCACTTATCCGTTCTTCTGCCTCAGTTATTCTGCTATTGGACCCTTCTTGTGGAGTTTTCATTTCAATTATTGTGTTGTTCATCTCTGTTTTTTTGTTAATTCTTCTAGGTGTTTGTTAACCATTTCTTGCTTCTTCTCGATCTTTGCCTCCATTCTTTTTCCGAGGTCCTGGATCATCTTCACTATCATTATTCTGGATTCTTTTTCTGGAAGGTTGCCTATCTCCACTTCATTTAGTTGTTTTTCTGGTGTTTTATCTTGTTCCTTCATCTGGTACCTAGCCCTCTGCCTTTTCATCTTGTCTATCTTTTGTGAATATGGTTTTTGTTCCACAGGCTACAGGATTATAGTTCTTCTTGCTTCTGCTGTCTTCCCTCTGGTGGATGAGGTTATCTAAGAGGCTTTTGCAAGTTTCTTGATGGGAGCGACTGGTGGTGGGTAGAGGTGACGCTTGCTCTGGTGGGCAGAGCTCAGTAAAACGTTTATCCGCTTCTGCTGATGGGTGGGGCTGGGTTCCCTCCCTGTTGGTTGTTTGGCCTGAGGCAACCCAACGCTGGAGCCTACCTGGTGGAGGTAATGGCAGACTCTGGGAGGGCTCACACCAAGGAGTACTTCCCAGAACTTCTGCTGCCAGTGTCCTTTTCTCCAGAGTGAGCCACAGCCACCCCACCTCCGCCTCTGCAGGAAACCCTCCAACAGTAGCATGTAGGTCTGGTTCATTCTCCCCTGTGGTCACTGCTCCTTCCCCTGTGTCCTGCTGCTCACACTACTTTGTGTGTGCCCTCCAAGAGTGGAGTCTCTGTTTCCCCAAGTCCTGTCGAAGTCCTGCAATCAATTCCCACTAAGCTTCAAAGTCTGATTCTCTAAGAATTCCTCCTCCTATTGCCGGACCCTGAGGTTCGGAAGCCTGACGTGGGGCTCGGAACCTTCACTCCAGTGGGTGGACTTCTGTGGTATAAGTGTTCTCCAGTCTGTGAGTCACCCACCCAGCAGTTATGGGATTTGGTTTTACTGTGATTGCCCCCCTCCTACTGTCTCACTGTGGCTTCTCCTTTGTCTTTGGATGTAGGCTATCTTTTTGGTGAGTTCCAGTGTCTTCCTGCCGATTATTGTCCAGCAGCTAGTTGTGATTCTGGTGTTCTCACAAGAGGGAATGAGAGCATGTCATTCTACTCCACCGTCTTGGTTTAGGGCCCCCAGAGTATGTCTTGACATGGGCTGTGATGATGTATCACAACCCAAAGTCTATTTTTATTGATCAGCTTTTAGAAAGAACAAAAGGTGAGCAAACATTTTAAATTGGATCATACGCACTCAATATTTAATCAGCTTTTGGTTATTACTAGCAGCCTGACGTTTATCTGAAGAATTCTTTAGAGAGACGTGATTCAAATAAATTTTCCCTTCATGAATGAAGGTGAGTAAATGAATCTGTTGTGGAAAGTTCTCAACATTGAGTGGCCTCTGCTGTCACCATATATGCCAGTGGTCACTGTAGTTTTAAGGTATTAATTTTATTTTATACGTATGTGATTAAGGTGCTATTGCCACATGCTGTGATGACTAACACTTTACACTGATGGGAACATTTCTTTATTGGACCTGTTTTTGGACTTTTTTCCCCATTGAGTCCTTTATGATAGGTGAAATTTAACCATTTTCAGATAAAGAAAACCAAGCTCTCAGCAATCTTAAGTATCTTTCTTTGCACTATGATATCTGTGGAATCTGATAGGGAAGATATGAAATAGGTTGGTGTAGCTCTGCTTCAGTGAATGGCAACTTTGTTGAAGGTCTGTATGTTTCTACAACATTTAACATTAAGCAATATAACATATATACACAGCACAAGGAGACTGGCTAATTCCACACACTACCAATGTGACAGAAAGGTAGGAAAGTCAACCTGCAGCAGAGTTTGGTTCATAAAATGCCAAGAATATTGTATTCTTTTGGCCTTTAAAATTAGTTGTATTCACCAGGTTTTTTTGACATCATATAGCAACCTGTGATGAAGGAAGAAAACGTTGAATATAACTGAAGAATAAGAAATAACCTACGTGGTTTCCTTGGGAGAAAAATATAGAAGGGAGTGTAGTGGATGTTGCAGTATACCACCTAGGTTAGCCCCTCACTGTCCTTTAGGACTGAAGCTCTTGTTTCACAGGCTGCTGAGAGTATCAGTAGCCAACCAACCTCAGTTGGGGCTATCTTTGGGATTTGTCTTCAGCAAACAATCCCTTCCTCAGGTCAGCCAGCATCCAGAGCCTCGTAGACGTAGGGGAATAAAGACGACCTCTAGCCCCAGTTTCGGGCACCTCTGAAAGGCCATCCAGCTCTAGAACTTTTGTAGGATTGACTGAGACCTTTGTTGTTACTGCATCATGGTTCTCTGCCCATCTCTGCTTCCTAAAACCCCTCAAAAATGTTGCGAACACTCCCCAGTAAAGTTGTTGCCAGCAAATCTCAGAGTCCCCTTTCCAGGAAACTTGACTTGAGATGTAAGGGAAGGGAATAATGGTCGATAACATTTACTGAGCACTTAGTATGTGTCAGACCCTTTTCTGGGTGTTTTACATTTATCCTCACTAAACCAGGTTAGTAGATACTGTTATTATGCCCATTTTAGAGCTGAGGAAATTGAGGTGCAGTAAGATTAAGAAATTTGTCCAGAGTTGCAGTGAGTGGAATTGTCAGGATTCAAAACTCAGGCAACCTGAGGGGCAGCAGAGAATAAGCATACTCAGCAAAGAGAGAGGTGAAAGGAGAAAGCAGTAAGGGGAGAATAGAAACGGTGTAGCATAAAGGAGACAGACAAAGGGGAAGTGCAATGAGGAAGGGGTGGTGAGAGAGTTAGGGGCTGCAGGGGGTCTAAGAAGGATTGAGGAAATGCCTTTATGCTTCTCCAAGTGTGACATCAACAATGTCAAGATTATTAAACTTTTTTTTTCAAAAGTTATATCTTCCTTTCACTAAAATCTTGAGCTAGAATTTTTCTCTAAGACTCAAAAATAAATGCATTAAAATTCTGAAATCTGATAAAATCAAATCCTGGTGAAGGACAAATCAAATCCTTGTGAAAGGACAAGAACACAGACTGCTTCCTGGTACCACCACTGTGGAAACCACTTGGCTTTACCTTGTAAAGCTGAACATTCTCATTGTCTATGACCCAGCAACTCTACTCCAAGACATACACCCCAGAGAAAATTCTGTATATATTCCCTAGGAAATATGTTAAAGAATGCTCAGAGTAGCACTGTTGTAAAAGCAAAAAATTGGGGACAATGACAATATCCATTAATTAGAGAATGGCCAAATAAATTGCAGTATACTTCTCTACTGGAGTGATATACATCAGTGAAACATGAATGAACTGCAGTGATACACACAGCATGTATGAATCATTCATTACACGCATAATTCTGGGTGAAATAAGTGAATTGCAAAATAAAAATAGTAATACTTACAAAGCACTTACTCTGTGTAGGGCACTGTTCTAATTTCTTTAGATACATTAATTCATTAACTCCACCAAGACCCTAAGAGGTAGATATCACTATTATCACCCCTACTTTATTGAAGTGGAAACCAATCCCATAGAATTTAAATAAATTGCCTAGGTCCCTCAGATACAAAGTGGCAGAGCTAGAATTTGTACACAAGCAGCTTAACACCCGAGGCTATACCCTTATCAGAGTAATTATCTGCTTTGCCATGCAGTATGATACAAGTTTTAAATAAAGTTTAAAAATAAGCAAAACCGGGCTTCCCTGGTGGCGCAGTGGTTGAGAGTCTGCCTGCCGATGCAGGGGACACGGGTTCGTGCCCCGGTCCAGGAAGATCCCACATTGCCGTGGAGCGGCTGGGCCCATAAGCCATGGCCGCTGAGCCTGCGCGTCCGGAGCCTGTGCTCCGCAATGGGAGAGGCCACAACGGTGAGAGGCCCGCATACCGCAAAAAAAAAAAAAGAAAAATATATATATATAAGCAAAACCAAATATGTGTATGTGAATGTGTATATATACACACACATTTATCACACGCTGTATATATAGTGTACATATATGTACGTACATATAGATTTTGTATGTATATAATATATGTATATGTATATATGTATATGTATATGCAAAGGAATGATGAACTCCCAGCTCAAGATGTTGTTACCTCTCTCTTGGGAAGACAGTGGAATGGGTCAGGGAAGGAGAGTATAGATGGATACCATGGTGTTTGTGTAACAGGGAAGAGCCAATTTTGACGCCATGTTGGATCTGTTTCTTTGAATTTAGCCCTTGCTTTTCGTTGCTTTTGCTATTATAATCATACATAATGGCCTGCCTCAGGGAACCCTACCCACCTGTAAATGGTTTCAAGAAAGAAGAAATTAACACGTCCCTTCCCCGACGTTTTGCAAGACTGATGGCCCTTTTTACTTTATTTCCTCTGCGCCTCTCCCTCTCTATTCTGCCTTTTTACTTTACTTCTCTCTCTGATTCTGTAAAAGAAACTGGCATCCAGACCCCGATAAGATGGTTTTTTGGGGACCCTAGTCCACCATCTTCTCGGTCTGCTGGCTTTCTGAATAAAGTCATAATCCTTGCCTCAACACCTCATCTCCGATTTATTGGCCTTTTGTGGGGCAAGCATGGTCTCAGTAACATTTGTAATATCTAGTTCTTAAGATGGTAGTGGATTTATGGTTGTTTATTTTATTATTCTGCATCATAACCTTACATAATACATAAATGTAGAATGTGAGTTATGCCTCAACTATTACGTTAAAAAAGAACCATTTGGGGAACCTGCTATAATGTGAATTCCTAGGTCCATCTCTAGAATTTTCAGGGTTGGAAAAACCCTGTGAGAGAGATTTGGTCAAATCCTTATCGCTTGAATTCATTGTCTACTGCTACTTAACAAACAATCCCAGACTCAGTGGCTTAAATATCAAACACTGTCTTGTTATGATTCTGTGGGTCAGCAGTCTGGGCTAGAATCAGCTGGTACAGCTGCAGTCATCTGGCTGCCTGACTGCCCTTGATGGTCTAAGGTGGCCTTGTTCACATCTGGGTTCTGCCATCAGCTGGTCTTCATGTGGCCTCTCACCTTCAGGTCTCACTGGGCTTCTTTTCATGGTGTCAGGCAGCCTTTTAAGAGGGCAGGAGGAGAAGCTGCAAGCCTTCTGTAGTGTAACTGCTTCACTTTAAGCTTTTTGGTTGTAATGTAATTGCCTGACATTAAGCTTTTTGATTGCTGAGGCATCCATTTCAAAGACATCCATCTTGAAAACAAATTGCCAGCTCTAGGACACAGCTACTAGCAAAACAACTAGATAAGGAGCTAGGATGCCCTCCCCACCCCCCCACACACCCCACCAGTGAAGTTTCCCTTTTAGAAGCCCTGAGTAACTTAGATAATGGAAGATTTCTCCCTTCCCATGCCCTGATTCCCATTCTTATGTTTTAAATTCTCCAATAAAGAATGTACTTGTGAAACTCCACCCCACCCTTGGACCCCAATGAAGGCAAAGCCCCAGGTCCACACTCTTCCCTCTATCTCTACCAAGACCTTGCTGTGTGGTCTCTGCATGCTGTGTACCCTCCAGAACCTGTGAGCAATAAATCTTCTTCAAAGTCCCCTGATGATTTTGTTGAGGGATATCCTGCAGTCATAAGAACCACAAGGTCCAACCCAGCCATAACACTGGCTCCAGTGGCAGTGGGAGAATGTCTGTGGGGCTCGCTAGGAGCAGATATGGTCAAGTGAGTGCTTCAGGCATTCACTATCAGTACACTGAGGTCTTTTGCTACATTCTTTTGCAGAAAACAATCACGTGGCAAGGTCAGATAGAAGCCATAAAGAAATGGACTGTCCCTCAGGATGACATAGATGGCAAAGTCTGTTGCAAAGGAGTGTGCATGTAGGGGTGGGTGGAATTATTGCAGCCATCTTTGCAAGCAATTTATCACACCAGTGATAGAGCACATGCATCTGGTCAGAGACTCTTTTGTGTTTTTCTTTTCCTTTTTAAAAAACTATTTTGTTGAGGTATGACTGACAATGTTAAAAGCTGTACATATTGAAAGATGAATTTGGAGATAAGTATACAGCCATGAAACCATCACCACCAACAAGGCCATAGACATATCTGTTACCTCCCAAACTTTCCTCTCACCCCTTTATTATTATTATCATTATTATTTGTGTGTGTGTGTGTATAGGGGGTAAGAGGTAAGAACACTTAATCTTTTGTGTTTCTGATGCCCTCGTTGGCACACACTCTGAAGATAGGCAATTGACCAGTGATTTGAGTGCTGAGATCCTGACCAGATTCACCTTTGTTCAAAATTACACCTGCTCTAATATACAAGTGGCATAATACTATAAACAACTTAAATGTTCATCAATACTGGACTAGTTAAATAAATTATAGTACCTCCCAAAACAGATACACCTTTACCAACAAACCATCCATTAAAAATAATAAAGTAGATTTCCAGTTGATATAAAATGATCTCCAAGGTAGATTAGTAAATAAAAAAGCAAAATACAGAAGAGCATATATATTATATACTACCATTTGCACTTTTAAAGGATGTGTTTATATGCGTAAGCTCTCTCTTGAAGAATGCACACAAAAAAGAAACTGCTAATATTGGTTTTCTCAGAGGAAACAAAAAAGGACAACTCGGGGGCTGGAGCATGAGGGAGACTGATTTTTGCATTGTTTGAATTCTGTTAACATGAATATGAATCATTACCACATGAATAGAATAAATAAATCCTTTGTTCCTGCTTGCCTGCATACTTCCACCTAGGAATTATATCTGAAGCAGAAGTTTAAAGATTTAAGAGAAAATAAGATTTAGACATCTGTATGCATGAATGAGGTCAATGCCTTGAAGATAAATAGTAGAACCCCTCAGCCAACTCTTTTCCTGACAGAGGAAAGGACCAGGTCAGGACATTGAAGCTGCCAGCCTAGAGCCCAGAGGTCTGTGTAGGACACAAGTTTTACCTGTTTCATAGACACTGACCAAAAGCCAGGCTCGTACCCTCCGATTTTAGGGTCTTATTTCAGCATGAATATAGTGATTGTATATAATGAAAGAAAGATCACTCCTCCTAAGTAGTTCTTGTCTCAGTTTCTCATCAAGGTAGTTTATAAAAGCAGATGCTTCAAAAACCATCATTCAGTTCTCCCTTCCCAAGTAGATCTTAGGCAGCCACTGAGATGATTCATTCAACATTTTTCTTAGCCCTACTGAAATATAACCAGAGGAGCTTACCTGTGGTGGTATTTTGGGGAGATATCTGTTATATGAACCTCACCTGAGGGTGCTGACCCTAAACACCCAAGTGTCCTTCCAGAAGCAATTTTGCTCGTGGTGTGGACCAACCTGTGATATATCTCTGATATGGAGAACTCAAGGTGCAAAACACTTGAGTAAATTTTTCACTTAGCTTAGGCCAGACATTCCTAATCTCTCCTAGGACCAGCAATCCTTGGTCTTTGGTTCTTAATGAGAAGCTGTGCTGCTTCACCATGTTGCAGGTTTCCTGGTAAATAAGACTAAGCAAGAATTCTACTCTCAGAGTCATGAGAGAGGCCTCATTAACCCATCACCAGGAATGACAATGCTTTATAAACCTTTGTGGCCAGTCTAGATTGTATTGCTTTCTTTACCCTATTATGGACTTAGGCGAGCTTTACTTAGGCAATTATACTCTGTCTTTGAAAATAATGTTATTTTAGGATGTAGTTCATTCAATATCTCCATATGTCCTTATATGGCACACCAGCCTGTTTTTAATTCTACTAAGTATATATAGTTAGAAATTAATCAGAAGGAACAATTAAGCTCATTTTGGAAGAAAGAGCACACAGAAACAAGAAGAAAGATTTCTTTCAAACAGAAATGAATTCCACCACTCATCAGCAGCCTCCAGATGAACTAAAGCAATTCTTTGAACAAATTTGGAACACCAGATCTGGTACAACTTCTAAATTCCCATGCAATGTGTATGCCTCACTTGGCACATTTCCTGTCCCACATATTTAGGTAAATTTCATGCCTAAATGGGGCCTGGATTCTGAAAGCCCTCTTTCTGGCTCCAGAGATAGTTATAAGTCAGTGAATGTTAAATTTGGAGTTTGGGCTTGAGCTCTCCCAAATTGTTCTAGTTAAGGTGGAAAAGTCACTTGTAAAAAACAACAACCTTGGGGAGACCTGAGAAATGGACAGTTAGGGCCATTTCCTCTATAATCTTTAGACTCCAGACCCTTAGCTGGGATCCCCCTGATTGGAAGCTGGATGTTCCCAGCCCGGGCATCAACCCATGGCTCTGATCGTTCCCTCCAGTCCTCCCTTGTCTCTTTTGAACTCAAATCTTCTTGAAGGGCATTCTTTTTTGGGCTTCCTTTCCTCTGGAATAGAAAAGTCAGTTGCTATGCTGCCCACCATAAATTATGGCAAAGAGAACACAACCTCTCTGGTCCTCCTATGAGCTGAGCATGGGGCCAGGCATTTTTACACATATTTTCTCATTTTATCTTTTTAACGAATCCCTAGAGTAAGAATTATTATTTTCCATGTACAGGTTGATTACCCAAAACTCACAGTTAAGAAACTTCTCCAAGGTCATTCAGCTAATAAATGGCAGAGGCAGCATTTAGAACCAGGCCTAATCCAGAGCCTGTGTTCCTTATAAAATCTCCCTCTCCTGCCCTCTTTTCATGGTACCCCAAAATTTCATATTTGCATTGATTCTTTTCTTTGGCTTCCTGTTAATTGAAGGCTCCTGTTAAATTTCAAATGTGCCCCCAATCAGTAACACATTAAAATCCATAAAGGTCTTGTTCTGTTCAGAAGACAATATAAGTAATATCTTATATGGGATCTGCACAGCACAGACCATTTAGGCAAAGGCAACATATTTTTAACAACAACTAAAATTTGACAGCATTTTTGACCTTACAGAGCCCTTTTACATATAGAACTGAATTAATCCTTACAATACATCTGTGCTGTCATCTCACCTTTACCCCAGTTTATTAATAATGAAATGGAGTGTGAGAGAGATTCAGTCATTTGTCTATGGCCCCATATCTAGTGAATGGCAGAGCAGGGCTTAAACTCAGGTCTTCTGGCTCTGGATACTGATGTCCTGGCTCCATAGTCTCTGTTGATTTTGAATAACCTTCAAAGGTCCACACGACCAATAAAACCTCAGTGCTCTTATTCCATTGTCCCCAGTGTTTGACCTTGTCCAACTTAGCATTACTTCCTGAGTTAAGGTATGATAATGATGATACTGGAAAGAAAAGCATTAGACAGGTTAGTTGTTAGCATGGATTATTTTTCTGATTAAAATTTCACAGTGTCCCAGACTAAGGAACACTTATACCACAGAAGTCCAGCCACTGGAGTGAAGGTTCTGAGCCCCACATCAGGATTCCCAACCTCGGGGTCTGGCAACGGGAGGAGGAATTCTTAGAGAATCAGACTTTGAAGTCTAGTGGGATTTGATTGCAGGACTTCGACAGGACTGGGGGAAACAGAGACTCCACTCTTGGAGGGCACACACAAAGTAGTGTGAGCAGCAGGACACAGGGCATGGAGCAGTGACCCCAGGGGAGACTGAACCAGACCTAGCTGCTAGTGTTAGAGAGTCTCCGGCAGAGGCAGGGGGTGGCTGTGGCTCACCATGGAGAAAAGGACACTGGCAGCAGAAATTCTGGGAAGTACTCCTTGGTGTGAGCCCTCCCAGAGTCTGCCATTACCTCCACAAAAGAGCCCAGGTAGGCTCCAGCATGGGGTTTCCTCAGGCCAAACAACCAACAGGGAGGGAACCCAGCCCCACCCATCAGCAGAAGCGGATTAGTGTTTTTCTGAGCTCTGCCCACCAGAGCAAGCAAGAGTCAGCTCTACCCACCACCAGTCACTCCCATCAAGAAACTTGCAAAAGCCTCTCAGATAGCCTCATCCACCAGAGGGAAGACAGCAGAAGCAAGAACTATAACCCTGTAGCCTGTGGGACAAAAACCACATTAACAGAAAGATAGACAAGATGAAAAGGCAGAGGGCTATGTACCAGATGAGGGAAAAAGATAAAATACCAGAAAAACAACTAAGTGAAGTGGAGATAAGCAACCGTCCAGAAAAAGAATCCAGGATAATGATAGTGAAGATGATCCAGGACCTCGGAAAAAGAGGGAGGCAAAGATCAAGAAGATGCAAGAAATGTTTAACAAAAACCTGGAAGAATAAAAGAACAAACAAACAGAGTTAAACAACACAATAACTGAAATGAAAACTACACTAGAAGGAATCAATAACAGAATAACTGAGGTAGAAGAATGGATAAGTGACCTGGAAGACAGAATGGTGGAATTCACTGCTGCAGAACAGAATAAAGAAAAAAGAATGAAAAGAAATGAAGACAGCCTAAGAGACCTCTGGGACAACATTAAATGCAAAAACATTTGCAGTATAGGGGTCCCAGAAGGAGAAGAGAGAGAGAAAGACCCAAGAAAATATTTGAAGAGATTATAGTTGAAAACTTCCCTAACATGGGGAAGGAAATAGCTACCCAAGTCCAGGAAGCACAGCAAGTCCCATACAGGATAAACCCAAGGAGAAACATGCTGAGATACATAGTAATCAAATTGGCAAAAATTAAACACCAAGAAAAATTCTTGAAAGCAGCAAGGGAAAAACAAGAAATAACATACAAGGGAACTCCAACAAGGTTAACAGCTGATTTCTCAGCAGAAACTCTACAAGCCAGAAGGGAGTGGCATGATATACTTAAAGTGATGAAAGGGAAGAACCTACAACCAAGATTACTCTACCTGGCAAGGATCTCATTCAGATTCGATGGAGAAATCAAAAGCTTTACAGACAAACAAAAGCTAAGAGAAATCAGCACCACCAAACCAGCTCTACAAAAAATGCTAAAGGAACTTCTCTAAGTGGGAGACACAAGAGAAGAAAAGTACCTACAAAATCAAACCCAAAACAATTAAGAAAATGGTCATAGGAACATACATATCGATAATTACCTTAAACGAAAATGGATTAAATGTTCCAAACAAAAGACACAGGCTTGCTGAATGGATACAAAAACAAGACCCATATATATGCTGTCTACAAGAGACCCATTTCAGACCTAGGGACACATGCAGAATGAAAGTGAGGGGATGGAAAAAGATATTCTATGCAAATTGAAATGAAAAGAAAGCTGGAGTAGCTATACTCATATCCGATAAAATAGACTTTAAAATAAAGAATGTTACAAGAGTCAAGGAAGGACACTACATAATGATCAAGGGATCAATCCAAGAAGAAGATATAACAATTATACATATAAATGTACTCAACATAGGAGCACCTCAATACATAAGGCAACTGCTAACAGCTATAAAAGAGGAAATCAACAGTAACACAATAATAATGGGGGACTTTAACACCTCACTTACACCAATGGACAGATCATCAAAAATGACAATAAATAAGGAAACACAAGATTTGAATGACACAATAGACCAGATAGATTTAACTGATATTTATAGGACATTCCATCCAAAAACAGCAGATTACACTTTCTTCTCAAGTGCGCATGGAACGTTCTCCAGGATAGATCATATCTTGGGTCACAAATCAAGCCTTAGTATATTTAAGAAAATTGAAATCATATGAAGCATCTTTTCTGACTACAACGCTATGAGATTAGAAATGAATTACAGGGAAAAAAACGTAAAAAATACAAACACATAGAGTCTAAACAATATGTTACTAAATAACCAAGAGATCACTGCAGAAATCAAAGAGGAAATCAAAAAATACGTAGAGATAAATGACAATGAAAACACGATGATCCAAAACCTATGGGATTCAGCGAAAGCAGTTCTAAGAGGGAAGTTTGTAGCTATAAAAGCCTACCTCAAGAACCAAGAAAAATCTCAAATAAACTATCTAAACCTACAACTAAAGGAACTAGAGAAAGAAGAACAAACAAAACCCAAAGTTATCAAGTTAGCAGAAGGAAAGTAATCATAAAGATCAGAGCAGAAATAAATGAAATAGCAACAAAGTAAACAATAGCAAAGATCAATAAAACTAAAAGCTGGTTCTTTGAGAAGATAAACAAAATTGATAAACCTTTAGCCAGACACATCAAGAAAAAGAGGGAGAGGAATCACATCAATAAAATTTGAAATGAAAAAGAAGTTACAACAGACACTGCAAAAATACAAAGCATCCTGAGACTACTACAAGCAACTCTATGCCAATAAAATGGACAACCTGGAAGAAATGGACAAATTCTTAGAAAGGTATAACCTTCCAAGACTGAACCAGGAAGAAACAGAAAATATGAACAGACCAATCACAAGTAATGAAATTGAAACTGTGATTAAAAATCTTCCAACAAACAAAAGTCCAGGACCAGATGGCTTCACAGGTGAATTCTATCAAACATTTAGAGAAGAGGTAACACCCATCCTTCTCAACCTCTTCCAAAAAATTGTGGAGGAAGGTACACTCTCAAACTCATTCTATTATGCCACCATTACCCTGATACCAAAACCAGACAAAGATACTACAAAAAAAGAAAATTATAGACCAATATCACTGATGAATATAGATGCAAAAATCCTCCACAAAATTCCAGCAAACAGAATTCAACAACATATTAGAAGGGTCATACATCATGATCAAGTGGGATTTATCCCAGGGATGCAAGGTTTCTTCAATATATGCAAATCAATCAATGTGATACACCGTATTAACAAATTGATGAATAAAAACCATATGATCATCTCAAGAGATGCAGAAAAAGCTTTTGACAAAATTCAACACCAATTTATGATAAAAACTCTCAAGAAAATGGTCATAGAGGGAACCTACCTCAACATAATATAGGCCATATGTGACAAACCCACAGCAAACATCATTCCCAATGGTGAAAAACTGAAAGCATTTCCTCTAAGATCAGGAAAAAGACAAGGATGTCCATTTTTGCCACTATTATCTAACATAGTTTTGGAAATCCTAACCACAGCAATCAGAGAAGAAAAAGAAATAAAAGGAATTCAAATTGGAAAAGAAGAAGTCAAACTGTCACTGTTTGCACATGACATGATACTATACATAGAGAATCCTAAAAATGTCACTAGAAAACTACTAGAGCTAATCAATGAATTTGGTAAATTTGCAGAATACAAAATTAATGCACAGAAATCTCTTGCATTCCTATACACTAATGATGAAAAATCTGAAAGAGAAATTAGGAAACACTCCCATTTACCATTGCAACAAAAAGAATAAAATACCTAGGAATAAACTTACCTAGGGAGACAAAAGACCTATATTCAGAAAACTATAAGACACTGATGAAAGAAATTAAACATGATACCAACAGATGAGAGATATATCATGTTCTTGGTTTGGAAGAAACAATATTCTGAAAATGGCTATACTACTCAAAGCAATCTACAGATTCAATGCAATCTCCATCAAATTACCAATGGCATTTTTTATGGAACTAGAAGAAAACCTTTTAAAATTTGTATGGAGAAACAAAAGACCCCAAATAGCCAAAGGAGTCTTGAGGGAAAAAAATGGAGCAGAAGGAATCAGAATCCCTGACTTCATACTATACTGCAAAGCTACAGTAATCAAGGCAATATGGTACTGGCACTAAAACAGAAACATAGATCAATGGAACAAGATAGAAAGCTCAGGGATACACCCACCCACCTATGGTCAACTAATCTATGACAAAGGAGGCAAGGATATACAATGGAGAAAAGGCAGTCTCCTCAATAAGTGGTACCTGGGAATCTGGACAGCTACATGTAAAAGAATAAAATTAGAACACTCCCTAACACCATACACAAAAATAAACTCAAAGTTGATTCAAGACCTAAATGTAAGACCGGACACTGTAAAATTCTTAGAGGAAAACATAGGAAGAACACTCTTTGACATAAATCACAGCAAGATCTTTTTTGATTCACCTCCTAGAGTAATGGAAATAAAAACAAAAATAAACAAATGGGATGTAATGAAACATAAAAGCTCTTGCACAGCTAAGGAAACTACAAACAAGATGAAAAGACAACCCTCAGAATGGGAGAAAATATTTGCAAACGAATCAATGAACAAAGGATTAATCCCCAAAATATATAAACAGCTCATGCAGCTCAATATTAAAAAAGCAAACAATCCAATCCAAAAATGGTCAGAAGACCTAAATAGACATTTCTCCAACATACAGATCACCAAGGAGCACATGAAAAGCTGCTCAACATAACTAATTATTAGAGAAATGCAAATCAAAACCACAATGAGGAACCTTACACCAGTTAGAATGGGTATCATCAGAAAATGTACAAACAACAAATGCTGGAGAGGGTGTGGAGAAAAGGGAACCCTCTTATACTGTTGGTGGGAATGTAAATTGACACAGCCACTATGGAGAACAATATGGAGGTTCCTTTAAAAACTAAAAATAGAATTACCATATGATCCAGCAATCCCACTACTGGGCATATACCCAGAGGAAACCATAATTCAAAAAGACACATGCACCCCAATGTTCATTGCAGCACTATTTACAACAGCCAGGTCATGGAAGCAACCTAAATGCTCATCGACAGACGAATTGATAAAGAAGAAGTGGTACATATATACGATGGAATATTACTCAGCCCTAAAAAGGAACGAAATTGGGTCATTTGTTGAGCCATGGTTGGATCTAGAGACTGTCATACAGAGTGAAGTAAGTCAGAAAGAGAAAAAAAAAAATCATATATTAATGCATGTGTGTGGAACCTAGAAAGATGGTACAAATGAACCAGTTTGCAGGGCAGAATTTGAGACACAGATGTATAGGACAAATGTATGGACACCAAGGGGGGAAAGCCACAGAGTGGTGGGGATGGTGGTGGATGAATTGGGCGATTGAGATTGACATGTATACACTGATGTGTATAAAATTGATGACTAATAAGAACCTGCTGTATAAAAAAATAAATAAGATAAAATTCAAAAATTAAAAAAAAAAACTTCACAGTGTCCAAAGTAGCTCCACAAACCTTTAAAAAGGTTATCAAATATTTGTCGAAAATGAGAGAATGGAGGACTAATGAGAAGACAGAAAGAGGCCTTTGGCATTGAATTTTATCTCCAAATCACTTACTATTGATCATTCATGCATTTGTTCATTCTTGTGTTCCTTCAACAATTATTTTTTGAGTGTGTGCTGTCTGCCAGGTCTATTACAGGGATTACAGATACACCAAGAAAGGAGACAAATTCCTTTCCTTCATAAAGTTTACAGGCATGGAGGAGACTTTAATATGTAAGTAAATAGGTAAATGAAATGATTTCAGATTGTTGTGCAGTGAAGAAACTAACCAGGATAATGAACCATAGAGTAATTAGGAAGGGTGAGATACAAAGGAGTATTTCTGTCAGGTAGATCAGAAAAGACTTTTAAAAAAATAATAATTTTATTGAAAGAAAAGACTTTTTTGAGGAGGGGATAGTTGGTATAAATGATAAAGAGAAAATCAGCCCAGAGAAGGACATTTCAAGCAGAGGGAGCTGGAAGGACTAGGATTTGAGTCAAGAAAAGTCTTGGGGAGTTCAAAGAACAGAAAAATGGACAGTATAAGCAGAAGATGCTTAGCAAATGGAGAATGAGTGGAAGGCAGGGACCACATTATGGAGTATTTTGGAGGCCAGAGGCTTGCTTAGTTCTAATTATAATGGAAAGTCACTGTAGAATGTTAAGCAAGACAATTTGATTTTTGTTTCAAAAAGGTCACTCTAGCTACTATGAAAATGGGCCAAAGGGGAGTAAAATTAGAATCAGGGAGATTGCTTTAAGAGTGTATACAAATAAGAAGAATGAAAAATGATAAAAGCTTTAACTAGGATGGGGTCATCAAACTATGGCCCAGGGACCAAATCTGGCCCTTACAGAAAAAGTTTGCAACCCTTGGACTAGGAGATTGCGCGAAGTGGTTGGATTCAGAAAATATTTCAAACGTGGAGGTAACAGGACTGTCTGCTGGATAGGATGTGGACGTGGGAAGGGAGAATGAAGGAAAAGTATCCTGGGTGAGTATGGTTTGGCTTGAGCAGATAGGAATATAATGGTGTAATTCACAGAGATGAAAAGACTGATGGAAGAGAAGTTTTGAGATAGGAAAATTAAAAATTCTATTTTTAAATCTGTGTGAACAGCTCTCTAAGACAAGACCCATATGGAAGGTTTTAATCACTTCTGTACTTTGGGGCAATAATAATGATGAACAAAAATGGTCCTATTATAGACACTATTGTTCTCATTTTATAAATGCCTAAACTTGCATGTTCTGAACGCTGTCCAAACCAAACTATCCTGGCATGGTATAAACACATTACAATATTATTTGTAGTACTATCGTCATTTTACTCTAATCTCTCAACAAAACTCCATTCCTGAAGAACCCAGATGACTCATATTCTGTATTCCTAAATTTGGTCTAAGATTTTATTTCTTTCTCTGCTGGAGAAAAGTTTATAATATTACTGATTTGTGTCCTTCAAATTCAGGTTCCAATCTCTACTGAGCCCTGAGTCTTACATGGCAAGTCTTTTATGTGTCCCAGGTGAACTCCTCTGGGGTAAATGAACAAACTTATTTTTTAGCTGTTGTTATGAGTTGTTCTCCTAACAAATTTTGAACATTTATGACTCTCCTCAAGCATCCAGCCATCACTTGCCACAGAGAACCCCCATCCTCACCTCCTTCAGTGCACTGTGGCCTCAGACAATGACTCTCTCCCCCTCCTATAGTCTTCTCCCAGCAAGCCCAAGTTCTCTCCATCTCCTTCTGTTTCTGCCTCCCTCCTGTACATCCATGTCAGTGGAAGAGGTGTCCCTTTTCCTGCTAAACTTACTGGATTCCATCCCTTCTGACCCCTGGGACCTTACTCCATCAATTACCATCACAATAAAAAAACATAGTAACCCTGAAACAAATAACCAAAAAAAAAAAAAAAAAAAAAAAAAAAAAAAAAAAAGGATCAGCCACACCATCTATCTCCAAATATCCCTTTATCCCCTTTATCTCTTCTTTCATCTTCCCTTTTTAGCCAAACTACTTAAAGTAGTCATTTAAATTCCTTTTCATTTATATTCATTACCCATGCTGTCCTCAACCTTTGGCAAAATCAGCTATTGATTACTAACTTAGATATTCCTGGCTCTACAGAAAATCTATTACATTGATTATCTCCTTTGAATCCTGATAACACTTGAGAGAATCATTATCATTCCCATATTATAAAGAAATACATCGAGTCTGGGAAAATTAATTTGCCAATTGTCACACTTGTCATCCTGATTATGTTAATTACCTGAATGTAGAGCCAGGAAGAATTTTTTTTTAAATTTATATTTCTTTTAAAAAAGTCCCAGCTTTACTGAGGTATAATTGACAAATAAGATTGTAAGATATTTAAAGTGTACATCATGGTGATTTGATATATGTATACATTTTAAAAGGATTCACCCCATGTAGTTAATTAATGCATCCATCACCTTACATATGTAACTTTTCCTTTCTCTCTCTTTTGGTGAGAATATTTAGTTCTACTCCTTTAACACATTTCAATTATACAATACAGTGTTATTAACTATAGTCACCATGTTTTGCTTTAGATCCTCAGATCTTATTCATCTTATAGCTAACTCTGTACTCTTTACCAAACTCTTCCTATTCCCCACACCCCCCACCCCTCAGTCCCTGGCAACCACTTTCCTACTCTCCCTTTCTATGTTTGACTTTAAAAAAAAAAAAAAGATTCCACATATAAGTGATACCCTGTGGGTATTTGTCTTTCTCTGTCTGACTTATTTCACTTAGCAATATTCCTGCATACTGTCCCAAAAGTAGGAATTCCTTCTATCTTTTGGTTAAATAATATAACATTGTGTATGTACACACACACGTGATATATATACACATATGTATATATATATATATATATATATATATATATATATATATAAAATCACATATTCTTTATCCATTCATCTATTTATGGACACTTAGGTTGTTTCCGTATCTTGGCTATTGTGAATAGTGATGCAATAAACATGAATTGGAGTACAAATATCTTTTTCATCTATTTATGGACACTTAGGTTGTTTCCGTATCTTGGCTATTGTGAATAGTGATGCAATAAACATGAATTGGAGTACAAATATCTTTTCATTATCTTGTTTTCATTTCTTTTGGGTATATACCCAGAAGTATGATGCTGGATCATATAGTAGTTCTATTTTTAATTTTTTGAGGAAGATTCATATTTTTTTTTATAGAGGCTAAGCCAATTTACCTTCTCACCAACAGTGTACAAGGGTTCTCGTGGAAGAACTTTAAAGGCCTTCATTTTACCATTTTACAGGTAAGAAAGTTGAGGTTCAAAAGTGTCACGTGAATTGCCAAACCAATTTTAGGAGAACTGGGACTTAAGCAAGTTCCCGTGACATCTAGTGCAATGATTTTCACCTTCAGAGAGTCACCTGATGTAACTGAATCTTGTGTATAAGGACACATGGCGATTTGGGAGCTCAGAGATTCTAACAGTTTGCTTATTGATATGCACCTGCCGACTCCTGAATCAGGTTGATGATTTCCCATTTCCTCAGACTCCCCTGGGGATGTGAAGCTCAGAATTCCAATCAGTGGCTCTTCTTAGATTCTGAACTTTTAACGGAATGTGTCCTGTTAGCCTTGTAAACTGGAAAGAGCAAGGGCAATGTGCTTTCCCCTGGTTGAGGAGTCAATGACTTGGTGAAGATTGTCTTGATGTAGGTATGCTCAGTGACCTCTAGAGCAGCAAACTGCAGCTTTCAGTCACATTCATCATATGAGTCAATTAATTAGGTCCCAGCCTAAAAGGGCCATTAATCTCTATAGATTTTGCTAGCCAAACTCCAGAATCTTTCTTGTGTTGAAAAATATGCTGACCCACCTACAAACTTGGAGTAGAGAAAAAGGGAAGACCGAACAGCTGGCTCATCATGCAGACTTGGCCAGGGATGCTCACCACCATGGGCTGACTCATGTACTTGGCTGCAGAAGTAGATGCCAATTCAGTGCCCTAGGAATGC
>NW_006785816.1:2504729-2581263 GCF_000442215.2 Lipotes vexillifer
AGGAATGCCGCTCTCCTCCTGTGAAATTGGAGTCCTGAAATGTTTATGCCAGAGAGAAGGGAAAGGCTGGAAAAATAATTTCTAATATACTCATCTCTTATTCCCTCTCACCCCCAATTCTACCTCTAGCCTGTGAATTTCTAATAAAATTCCCTTCAGTCTAAATGTTGTAGTGGAAAGAGCACTGAAAAGACCTAGGCATTTTAATTTTCTGTCAACTGTTCTTTAGTTGTGAGTCCTTAGCCAAGCCACTTAGTCTTCTTGGGATTTGTATTAGTTTCTTGGGGCTGCTGTAACAAATTACTACAAATTTAGTAGCTTAAAACAACAGAAATTTATTATTTCACAATTTTGAGGCCAGAAGTCTGAAACCAGTATTGCTTTGCTGAAATAAAGATGTTGGCAGGGTCATGGTCCCTTCAGAGGTACTCGGAGACTCTTTCATTGTCTCTTCCAGCTTCTAGCGGCTGCTGGCGTTCCTTGGTGTCTGACTGTGTCATTAAAATATTCATGGCCAGTATCTTCAAATCTATTTCTTTTGTCTTCACATCACCTTCTTCACTGTGTGTCCGTGTGTAAACTCTCGCTGCCTCTCTTGTAAGGATACATGTAATTGCATTTTGGGCCCTCCTGGATAATCCAGGATAATCTCCCCATCTCAAAATCCGTAACTCTTTTTGCCACCGTATAAGGCAACATTCATGGGTTCCAGGAATTAGGATGTAGGATCTTTTCGTGACCCATTTTTCAGCCTACTACAGTCCTCAAATGCCTCATCCATGGAATAATAATATTGGCACTCTAGCCACTTGAAATATGCTACTTAGAGTTCCCTTCTGACTGTGAGATTTAAGATGCTATGATTGATAGCAATTCTAAATTTCATTGTGGTCCCAAGCAAGTTCTAAATCCAGCAGGGAAAATTTCATTAGGTTTCAAAGTCTAAGAGCAATCCTTTGTTTCTCCAGACTCCACTCTCTGGGCCCATGAAGGCTCTGCTAGCCTCTGTGCCACCTACTACTGCTCTGCCCTAGGAGTCATCCTTCCTTTTCTTGAAGGGTAGGATGTTTGCAGCTGAGTAGCTCTATCAGTCAATTTCCTGACTGTAGAATTTTAGAAGTCCAGCAGCCTTCTTTCATTTTTTCCTGTCTCTGTTCCTTTCAGTCCAAGCTGTCAGTGATCCTTAATTACATCTTCAAAGATGGTTTCTTTTTCCAAATAAGGTCATGTTCACAGCTTCTGGTGATTAGAATGTGGACATATGTTTTGGGAGACCACCACTCAATCCACTTCATGCTCCCATCCCCACACCTAATATGCAATACTGGAATAGAGACAGGAGATCTGAAATAAACACTTCAGTAGAAGTGAGAAGAATGTGAGAATCCCCAGTCACCGATGTGTCCAATTCTGAACTCTTACTTGGCAGATATTGTGATAGCCCTCTGCTTTTTGAATGCTTCTTGATTAACTCATACTCTTAGAGTAGTTCTTTTGCCTGAAGTTCTTCACAGACCTTCCCCTGGGAGATTCTTCCTTTTCCATAACCCAACTTAGACATCTAAAAAGTGTTATTTCAGAGTATGCCCTTTGTGAAACCTGAACAGCTGTCTCAGCCAGCTTCCTCCCTGTAGACTGGTGGAAATTAAAGTGTCATTCTGAGTTTTGAATAGTCATAAACATTTTTTAGCCCAGGCTCACAGTTTCTTTGACAACATAACCCTTTAAAAGAGCAGTAGGATTCTTATGTATTATATTTGATCTTGATCATCTCATTGTGCCAATAGCCACATCTATGGTTCTTTCCTAGACATATTTCTTATATTTGCTATGTTTTTATGCTTACCTTACCTCATGCCTTTATTTCAAATTATTTGTGAGTTTCTTGGTCTGTCAGACTTCATTGGGAGACCACATATCTAATCTCTTTTCTCTAAATTATTGTGTTCAATTGACGGTATCTACTAGGTACCATGAACTTACGTGGATCTCTGCTCTGAAACATCTTATTTCATTTAGATGTTCTAACAAATGGGTGTTATAGCCATGGCTGTGCCCCTGATTTGATCCTTAACTCAAGGCTGAATTTTAATTGGCTCAAAGGTCCTCTCAGTTTTATCTGTCACTGCTTAACATGATAAAATGTTGCCTTTTCTAACCCTACACATACCCTGATTCCTGAATGTTATCTATTCCTTTTCCTCCCCCTTTTACTTCTTGTGCCTTGTCAAATTCAGCAATCTTAAAAAAACTTGGTACTAATATCCTTTTTACAGCATCTTCTCTGATATGTGAAAGTTCATTAGGGACCTAATTTGCCTTCTAAGTTATTACAGACAGGAGTTTTATCAAATGTTTTTTCCCTGTCAACATTGTTCCAGCCTCCAATAAAAGTTTCAATTTCTGTACCAGTTAGATAGTATAGATTTTGTTGAAGTAACAAAGAAATTTCAAATGGTTTTTAAATGCAAAGTTTTATTTTTTGCTCACACTATATGTCTAATGTAGATTGGCTGGAGTGGGGGAGCTTTGCTTCTCATCTTCTGCACCTACTCCCCATGGAAATATTAATGCAATAGATAATGGTTATTGTGTATCTTACACAATTTTCAACCTTAATATCGATTGTGTTGTCTGTATGTTAGGCCTCAAAACTAAAATATTAATTAAACAATTTATTTTCACTTTTAACCTTCTCATTATTTTCACTCAAACAAATAGAAAAAAGCTCACAGCTGAAAGTATCTCATTTTTTGAATTAGCAAACTCTAGTCCTGAGTGTAATGGTGCCAATATATCAGTATTATTCAGCAAAGCTTACCTAATTTCTAAGGAGCTGAATATTTGAGGTCCACAACAAAATGAGTAGAACAGTGATTTCTTTTGGCTTCAATACATATTATATTTGATCAATATAATATCAGCTTCAATTCTGTTAATATTGAAACATGGGTGTGGTGGTGATTAGAGATATTTCCCCATTATTTCTAGCTCTTCATATCCTAGTTACTCTGTGGAGTTGTACTTCCAGGCCTCTTTGTTGTTGGGTAGGTCTGTAGCTATTTACGACCCATAAGTTCTAAACAAAGTGAGACCCTCAGAATTCTCTTTCCACAGTGAGCAGCAATATTTGAGATGGTAGCTGCTTAACCAACTTGGATTCTACAGTAAAGAGGTGAGGACAAAAATCTAAACTTTGAAAGCCATTCGAAGTTTCTTTGTTACTTCAGTAAAATTTATACTTATTAACTGATATAGAAATTGAAACTGTTATTAGAGGCTAGAAGAACCAAGTTGCAAGTATCCTAATATAAAAGGAGATTTTATTGAAAGCATGTTGGATTTATCTAATAGATTAAGGGAAAGTTGAAAAACCAAAACCATTAAAAGGCTTGGATGCATCAGACTCTTAGGGGCAACTGAGTCAAAGACTGAAATGTGCTCAGGGATCTTTCTGTCTTTTAATTCTGCTTTTTTCCAAATATCAGCTTTTTTCTCCTCTTCTACCACAAGTCATCCTTTCCACAGATGAGAAAATATGGTTGTGGTCAGTTTTTAAATTTTATACCGTATAGTTTTGGTCACATGAAAAGGACTGGGTTAACTTTGTCCCAAGTACACAAGGAAATCTAAAGAAATTGACTAATTAATGTGGGTCACTTATCTACTCTTGAGCCAATCAGCTTGGTTGCAGTGTGGTTACATTGTACACATGAAGAATGTGATGACCTTGTGTTCATGTGAGGAGGGTAATGACCTTGTTCTTGCAAGGGAATGTGATTTCTTTGTATGTAGGTGGTGACTTCCTCCATACTCATGTGAATGGGGCAAGAGTTTTGAAGGAGCAATTCCTGCATAGGTATCTTCACTACTTGTTCAAATGTTTTTTGCTTGTTTGTTTATTTCCTCACTAAATTTCCTAGTTAGTTGAGTAGGTCAAATCAACCATTTATGTTTGGACTCATTTAGGAATAGCAAACATTTCCTTTAAAATATGAAGATAACAGAACAAGCAATTCATGAGGACAAGGTCAAATGTTTTCTAGCTGAGCTAACATAGTTTTAGAAGGTCTTTTATATAACTGACCTATCAGTGGAAAAAGAATTGGGGAGGCGATTTTTTATTTCCTAGGGTGCTGAGGGTCTCAAAAGGCATCAGTTACCATATTGAATTTTGGTGTCTCTTAATATTTTATGTCCCAGCCAAGGAATAATTTTCTACTCTTTTCTCTGGTATCATGGCAGCCTGCAACATCAAGACTATTACTCAGAGATGAATTGAATGACTCACACTTAGTAGTGATTCTAAAAGCGCTGGCTAACTTCTCTCTTGAGAGTTTGCATTTATCCAATCCTTTTTTTCCAAAAAGTAAATGTAACAACATGAAAAACAATTTCCATACCTAATTAATGAAGGTAACCTTGCTGGCTCACTCTTCATAGGACATGCATCTTGCATCACAGGGAGGACTTATGTCTACCATATTTTCTTTCTTAAAACTGAGATGACAGTACCTACCACTTGCCAAAATGACATATGCCTTGAATTTTATTATTTGTTTCTAAATGGTTTCTCTGATAAGAGCTATTTACTATTGCTTCTTTTCCTTTGATTATATATATATATATATATATTTAGAGACATGTATATACATATATATATATATATATATATATATATATATATATATATATATATATTTAGAGACATGTACAACAAACCCTTTAGAATCTGACTTGTTCAACTATTTAGAATTTGAAGGATAATGATTGCTTTAAAGGAACACAGTAAAGTCTTTGGAGGACTCTGGGCTTAAGGTTGCCCAAAGGCATGGATGAAAGTTTCAGTGTCTCCTTTTCTCTATAAATGTTGCTAACTTATTCATTGCCATCAATAAAAAGGGCTTAAATCGGAATTTTAAAAAATATCTATCTTCAACATAGCAACTTTGGCATTTGTGAGATTAAAATATAATAATGCCATTTAAAAATGTAAGTGAAAGTAGTATTTACTCGAAGTAAGACTTCAATATAGGGTTTCTTGAAGCAAGTGAAATTGTGGTTAAAATAAAATCAAATGACCAAAGAACAATAGAAAACTAAATGTCACTCTGAATCCTTGGTCAACTAACAATTTTTACTGTCTATCTCACTTGGGTATATGGCAGTCATTGAGCTTACAGTGGTGAACAAGAATTATAAGAGGTAAGGAAATGAGATCAATGGGAAATACACAAGCATATGAATTACAAAAATCAATTATATATGTATGTTTCAGTTAGATCTCATTTTACCTATTGTTAAACTCCTTTTGTTAAAATCTTAAGATAAAACTCCCTTTGTTAAAATCTCAAGATTTTGTGCAAATTTTATTTTCCAGTTGATTTCTCACCTAGACATTAATATAATGCGTTAGTCTTGTTTCCTCTCCCTTTTTGAAATTAGGACTTTCTCTGTCTTTTTATAAACTCTCCTGTTTCTGTGGTATTAAAATCATCTTCCTTAAAAACAAAAAAGCCTTGTTACATCACTCTCGACTTCAAAGTCTTTAATGATTACTTGATAGAAGCAATGTAAATTAGGTTATAAGCATGAAATTTAGAAACTGCCAGAGTTGGCTTCATGTAATCTGAGATCTCAGGTAAATTATTTGGCATTCTTCTAAACCTCAAGGTCTTCACTTGTAAAATGAAAGCACTAAAATTACTTGCCTTATAGGATTTTGGTGAGGACCCATTCCCTAGTTTATAATAACTCAATAAATGATAGTCATTATAGCTATTAACTATTGCATATAAGACTCAATTCCTTTAACACATTACTTATCAGATATACTGTGGAACAGATTTCTCACTGGCTAATAGAGTAGTCCAAATGATTTTTAGTCACTTGTTATTAAATATTTACCTGGATCCTTGGCCCATTCTAACCCTAAATCTGTATTATAATCATGAAAGAGTAGTGTTTAGTATATAAATCCCTGAGAATTGGTTAAAATAATTATTGACTTATCCCTTAATGGCCATGACTTGGTAATGGGGCAAGGGATGAACTATCTGCATGCTGCCAACATCTGCTGGATGCTGACCAGAGACACTGAGATGAACGACTTGCTGACTTGGTGGCAACATCCCCAAAGCTTTAAGCCCAGCATTCTTCTCTTCTGCAGTGATTGTTATTTATAGCCTTAATTTCTGGAGCATTTAAGCAAGTCACCTCAAAGGAACTTGTCAAAGAAAAGTAAGAAGCTACAAGGAGACGTTAATTTCCCTTATATAATTATGACTTTGAATATAATCACATTGAAAATTACACATGGAAGATAATGTATACCTTGATTATATTTCTGACATATGAATTGTTAGTCCCCCAAAATAAGAAATAACATTTATATAGTACTCACAGGTTTTAAGTCCTTTATCCAAAAAGATACAGAATTCTCCTTCTATATCTTCACAGAGCTAAAGTTTCCTTTAAAATAAAAGAGAGAGGTGTTCAGATAAAATGCTGATTCAATTGTAGCAAACTAGAGTCTTTGATTTGGGAAGTTCCTTTCAAGGTCTCTTCCCCATTCCCTTTTCATCCACAAACAGACAAGAGAAAAAGATCGTGATGCTGAAGCTTCCATCAGGGGAAGGGAAGAGATAAAGAGATTCAAGTATCCTTTCTTAGATATCTGCATGTTCTCCTTCATGGCAGGCTGAGTCTTGATATGATCAGCACTTGAGATACATTTCCTATCGTTTTGGACAATCATCAGGGTTCATGGTCAAGTCTAGTGGTTGGACAAGGACCTACTATATAGCACAGGGAGCTCTGCTCAATGTTATGTGACAGCCTGAATAGGAGTGGAGTCTGGGGGAGAATGGATACATGTATACATATGGCTGAGTCACTTTACTGTGCACCTGAAACTATCACAGCATTGTTAATTGGCTATACTCCAATATAAAAAATAAAGTCTAGTGGTTGGAGAAGAAGGTGAACTATGTCATTTAAAAGATAGGAAGAACTAACCTAACATGTTTATAGATCTCTCTAACCAAAAATTAGACAAAAATAAAATACTAATTGGTCATAATTCCCAGTCCCTTCTTAGTTATGTTGATAGAACATGGTAAATGAAGTTCTATTTGAAAATTTCAAATTATCTAGCAATCATAATTGGATGAAAATGTTTGAAATATTGGGTCTTCTGTGGCAGTTCAGGGTATATATACAGAGATAGGATTTGATGGGTAAGTATCCTTTAGCTTCATAAACACTACATATATAGAATGTATTTATTTATGACTTCATAAGTGATATGTGGACATAAACAATAGTGAACTGTTTGCCAAAAACTTTGAAAAAAAGGAAATATAATTGCCATCAAAAATAACCTAATATCAAAGACAAAATACGTAATGCCATTTTTTATTATTTAGGATAGGCAAGATTTTTTTTTTATAGTGAAAAACAGTCCCAAGATCTCCATGGTTAAAACATCAAGGTTTGTTTCTTGTTCATAACATGTGTCCTTCACAAGATATCTGGAAGCCTATGTTCCATATTTTCTTGCCCTTGGGACCCAGAGCAGATCCTATCTGGAGCACTGGCTGCTGTTGGGTACCTTGGCAGATAAAGAGAACTCAGGAGAGTTTTGCTCAGGTATTTAAATGTTCCAGTCAGAAGTGACTTATATTCTTCCACTTGAAAAGTATTGATCAAACGTATTAGTCACATGGTCCCACCAAACTCAAGGAGACTCTGAAGTGCAGGTGCTCAGAAGGGCTCTTTATAATGACTACACCTTAAAGAAAGTGATTGGTTCACAGGCCAAAATGACTATTGACTATAACCAGGTTGAAAAAGTTAACATATCTGAACAAGGTGTCAATTACATTGTACATGAAGATCATCTGCTTTAGTAACATAGAAATAGAGTCATGGATTTAGATATTGGCAATGTGCATTCAAGCCCTTTCTAAAGAAGAGGGATTTAGATAGAAACAAGTATTTATTTATTCTGACAGGTAAATCCCTACTGTAGAAATGGAAGCATCAGTTAGCAAATCCTGATGTTCACTCAGTATTTGATTATTTCAGTTTCCCTTGATCTCATTTTATGATCCCCAAGCAATCCCTTAAGAATGAGGCTTTCTAATGAGGCTTTTCTACAAAGAAACAAAAGGATGGTCAGGTGGATGCAAGCATCTAGTTCACTTAGTATAATTTTATTTTAAATTAATACACCGATATTATGGTTTTACAAACTCTTTTCTTGTGAACTTAGCTTGAATCAGCCTCCCAAGTTAAATAAACTCCAGGGCACTGAAGATATGGAGTCTTTGAGCCTGTGTAGCTGAAGGTCAGACACTGAACTATAGCAAACTCACCAAATGAAGTATTTTTTCAATATCTGTGAGGCCAGTGCTATCTTAATTTTGGTGACAAGTGGCCTCCCCTAAATTTGCCAAAATCCCTTTCTATGTAGTCTTTGACTATGCTTATTTAAATATAACAGGAACACATATGTAGCCCATATATTTTATTTTATTTTATATTGGGGTATAGCTGATTTACAATATTGTGGTAGTTTTAGATGTACAGCAAAGTGGTTCAGTTATACATATACATATATCCATTCTTTTTCAGATTGTCGCCCATATGTTTTAAATTGACTTGATAATCAAACTAAAATCAAAGAATTTATAGGAAAGTTTTTAGGCAAAAATCGCCTTAATAAAAATATATACAAATGCCAGCCCAATTCTTTAAGCCTTCTTCCCAAAGCAGCACAGGAAATGTTTGAAGACAATGCTTTAGTAAGTACAATTATTAATGTTTTTAGTACTTTCAACCATAATTTGAGAAATATGGAAGAATTCCCTCTATGTGGTACATTAGAATTTAAAGGGATGCTTTAGCTGTAGTGTTCTGGGCAGTAATGCAAAGGATTGTAACATTTCAACTTGAGTGATATTTCAAGGAACCAAGGGACAAGACACGAACTTACCCCTCAACCCAAGTTCTTTTAATTTATCAGTCAGGGGAAGCAGTGAAAAGTGGCAAAAATAATGTAAGTGATACTTCTTTGCTGTTCACTATATTCTTTTATGAGCAGAATCATAAAATGTGCATTTCTGTACATGGCTTTATGCAGACATATTTACTTTCAAATTTGACAGTCAAATATATTCATTTTGAAAGTCAATATTTTACCATATAAAGGGCTGTAAAAGCTGGGGAGAATTAAATACTTCATTCAGATTCATACTTCACTATGGTATAATCTGTTTTATGGGTCAACTTGCATAGGATAGAGTAACAAGTTATTTAATTAAACACTTATCTAGGTGTTGTAGAAGTATTTTGTAGATGTGATTAACATCTACAATCAGTTGACGTTAAAGAAGATTGTCAGGGCTTCCCTGGTGGTACAGTGGGTAAGAATCCACCTGCCAATGCAGGGGACATGGGTGGGTTTGAGCCCTGGTCCAAGAAGATTCCACATGCCACAGAGCAACAAAGCCCGTGCACCAAAACTACTGAGCCTGCGAGCCTAGAGCGTGTGCTCTGCAAAAAGAGAAGCCACTGCAATGAGAAGCCCATGCACTGCAAGGAAGAGTAGCCCCCCTCGCCACAAATAGAGAAAAGCCCACAAACAGCAACAAAGACCCAATGCAGCCAAAAATAAAATAAATTAAAAACAACATAAACAAAACCACCATTCACTTAAAAAAATAAATAAAGAAGATTGTTCTTGATAATCTGGTGGGCCTCATCTAATCAGTTGAAAGCCCTCACATGCAAAACTGAGATTTCCATGAAGTAGAAGAAATTCTGCCTGTAAACTTCAGTGTCAGTTCCTGCCTTAGAGTTTCCATTCAGCTGGCCCGACCTACAGACCGGACTTGCCTGACCCTACTATCACAGAAACCATTTCTTGAAATTTCTTTCTTTCTTTTCTTTCTTTCTTTCTTTCTTTTTCTTTCTTTTTCTTTCTTTCTTTCTTTCTTTCTTTCTTTCTTTCTTTCTTTCTTTCTTTCTTTCTTTCTTTCTTTCTTTCTTTTTCTTTCCTTCCTTTCTTCCTTTTTCTTTTTCTTTTTTTCTTTTCCTAATGAAAATATTCTGTTTGGGCCTCCAGCCCACTTTTCTCACTGGGTTGCTTGTTTTCTGGTGGCTGAGTTGTGTGAGGCCTTGGTCTGTTTTGGATAGGCTCCCCTTACGGGTTGTGCTTGGGCTTGTCCTAGGCCTTTATATGTCCACGTATACCTATGCCACAAGCACATGTAATACACGTACGTATACTATACGTTCACGCTTTTTCCTTTGTTTTGAAGGCCAGAGTAGTTGTACGGCTTGACTTCTTCGCTGGTACGGTCTGTCGTGGTCTTGGTGGGGCTACAGTTCGTGGTCGATACTTACCGCACTCCACACACACACACACACACACACACACACACACACACACACACACACACGTACCCCCACACGCGTACGCACACGCACACGCTCGCCCTCGGGGTGTTGCATCGGGTAGATGTGCCCGAACTCTGTTTCTTTAGTGGATGGCTATTGACTCCACCCTCGCCCCCTCCGCCCCCCCACCCGCCCGCATTCCCCCCCCACCCCCCCCACCCCCGCCCGTGGACTGTGGTCAGTCCATTTTGAAATCCATGTTTTCTCGTGACCGCAGGTGCATTTTCCCCAGCCACGCACCCACGTGTTGTCTTTGGACTTTGTCACCGTCCAGGCAGAGATGGTTGTTTGTTTCCACTTGTATGGGGTCAGAGTGTATCCTTCCTTTCCTTTCTAGGTTCTGGGCTTTGCGTGTCTGCTTCCGAAAGACCTCCACCGTTCGAGAAAGGATGAATTCCTGCGTTGTTCTCTGAGTGCTTGCCTGGTTTCGGTTTGCCAAGTCCCCGCCTTCCCTCCCTCCCTCCCTCCCTCCCTCCCTCCCTCCGTCCGGGCAGCCGGGGCTCTTGCTCGTGACCCTCTGGGCACCCCGTGCCTTCCCAGCTCCCCCCGCACCACCCCCGCCCCGCGCCGCCCCCCCCCCCCCCCCCCCCCATCCTGCAGCCTGTGAAACAAAAACCACATTCACAGAAAGATAGACAAAATGAAAAGGCAGAGGGCTATGTATTAGATGAAGGAACAAGATAAAACCCTGGAAAAACAACTAAATGAAGAGAAGATAGGGAACTTTCTAGAAAAATAATTCAGAATAATGATAGTGAAGATGATTCAGGACTTCGGGAAAAGAATGGAGGCAAAGATCAAGAAGATGCAAGAAATGTTTAATAAACACCTAGAAGAATTAAAGAACAAACAAACAGAGATGAGCAATATAATAACTGAAATGAAAACTACACTAGAAGGAATCAATAGCAGAATAACTGAGGCAGAAGAAGGGATAACTGACCAGGAAGACAGAATGGTGGAATTCACTGCTGCAGAACAGAATAAAGAAAAAAGAATGAAAAGAAATGAAGACAGCCTAAGAGACTTCTTGGACAACATTAAACGCAAAAACATTCGCATTATAGGGGTCTCAGGAGAAGAGAGACAGAAAGGACCCGAGAAAATATTTGAAGAGATTATAGTCAATTTCCCTAACGTGGGAAAGGGAATAGCCACCCAAGTCCAGGAAGCACAGTGAGTCCCATACAGTATAAACCCAAGGAGAAACACGCCAAGACACATAGTAATCAAACTGACAAAAATTAAACACCAAGAAAAATTATTGAAAGCAGCAAGGGAAAAATGACTAATAACATAGAAGGGAACTCCCATAAGGTTAACAGCTGATTTCTCAGCAGAAACTCTACAAGCCAGAAGGGAGTGGCATGATATACTTAAAGTGATGAAAGGGAAGAACCTACAACCAAGATTACTCTACCTGGCAAGGATCTCATTCAGATTCGATGGAGAAATCAAAAGCTTTACAGACAAACAAAAGCTAAGAGAATTCAGCACCACCAAACCAGCTCTACAAAAAGTGCTAAAGGAACTTCTCTAAGTGGGAGACACAAGAGAAGAAAAGTACCTACAAAATCAAACCCAAAACAATTAAGAAAATGGTCATAGGAACATACATATCGATAATTACCGTAAACGTAAATGGATTAAATGTTCCAAACAAAAGACACAGGCTTGCTGAATGGATACAAAAACAAGACCCATATATATGCTGTCGACAAGAGACCCACTTCAGACCTAGGGACACATACAGACTGAAAGTGAAGGGATGGAAAAAGATATTCCTTGTAAATGGAAAATCAAAAGAAAGCTGGAGTAGCTATACTCATATCAGATAACATAGACTTTAAAATAAGAAATGTTATAAGAGACAAGGAAGAACACTACATAATGATCAAGGGATCAATTCAAGAAGAAGATAAAACAATTATAAATGTGTATGCACCCAACATAGGAGCACTTCAATACATAAGGCAACTGCTAACAGCTATAAAAGAGGGAATCAACAGTAACACAATAATAGTGGGGGACTTTAACACCTCACTTACACCAATGGACAGATCATTCAAAATGAAAATAAATAAGGAAAGAGAAGCTTTCAATGACACAATAGACCAGATAGATTTAATTGATATTTATAGGACATTCCATCCAAAACGAGCAGATTACACTTTCTTCTCAAGTGCGCATGGAACATTCTCCAGGATAGATCACATCCTGGGTCACAAATCAAGTCTCAGTAAATTTAAGAAAATTGAAATCATATCAAGCATCTTTTCTGACCACAACGCTATGAGAATAGAAATGAATTACAGGGAAGAAAACGTAAAAAATACAAACACATGGAGGCTAAACAATACGTTACTAAATAACCAAGATATCACTGAAGAAATCAAAGAGGAAATCAAAAAATACCTAGAGACAAATGACAATGAAAACACGATGATCCAAAACCTATGGGATGCAGCAAAAGCACTTCTAAGAGGGAAGTTTATAGCTATACAAGCCTACCTCAAGAACCAAGAAAAATCTCAAATAAACTGTCTAAACCTACACCTAAAGGAACTAGAGATAGAAGAACAAACAAAACCCAAAGTTATCAAGTTAGCAGAAGGAAAGAAATCACAGAGATCAGAGCAGAAATAAATGAAATAGAAATGAAGAAAACAATAGCAAAGATCAATAAAACTAAAAGCTGGTTCTTTGAGAAGATAAACAAAATTGATAAACCATTAGCCAGACTCATTAAGAGAAAGAGGGAGAGGACTCAAATAAATAAAATTAGAAGTGAAAAAGAAGAAGTTGCAACAGACACCACAGAAATACAAAGCATTCTAAGAGACTACTACAAGCAACTCTATGCCAATAAAATGGACAACCTGGAAGAAATGGACAAATTCTTTGAAAGGTATAACCTTCCAAGACTGAACCAGGAAGAAACAGAAAATATGAACAGGCCAATCACAAGTCTTGAAATTGAAACTGTGATTAAAAATCTTCCAACAAACAAAAGTCCAGGACCAGATGGCTTCACAGGTGAATTCTATGAAACATTTAGAGAAGAGCTAACACCCATCCTTCTCAACCTCTTCCAAAAAATTGGAGAGGAAGAAACACTGTCAAACTCACTCATTCTATGAGGCCACCATCACCCTAATAACAAAAACAGACAAGGAACCTACAAAAAAAGAAAATTGCAGACCAATATCACTGGTGAATATAGATGCAAAAATCCTCAGCAAAATACTAGCAAACAGAATCCAACAACACATTACAAGGATCATACACCATGATCAAGTGGGATTTATCCCAAGGATGCAAGGTTTCTTCAATATATGCAAATCAATCAATGTGATACACCATATTAACAAATTGAAGAATAAAAACCGTATGATCCTCTCAATAGATGTAGAAAAAGCTTTTGACAAAATCAACACCCATTTATGATAAAAACTCTCCAGAAAATGGGCACAGAGGGAACCTACCTCAACATAATAAAGGCCATATATGACAAACCCACAGCAAACATGATTCTCAATGGTGAAAAACTGAAAGCATTTCCTCTAAGATCAGGAAATAGACAAGGATGTCCACTCTCACCACTATTATTCAACATAGTTTTGGAAGTCCTAGCCTCGGCAATTAGAGAAGAAAAAGAAATAAAAGGAATGCAAATTGGAAAAGAAGAAGTCAAACTGTCACTGTTTGCAGATGCCTGATACTATATGTAGAGAATCCTAAAGATGCCACCAGAAAACTACTAGAGCTAATCAATGAATTTGGTAAATTTTCAGGATACAAAATTAATATACAGAAATCTCTTGCATTCCTGTACATTAATGATGAAAAATCTGAAAGTGAAATCAAGAAAACATTCCCATTTACCATTGCAACAAAAAGAATAAAATACCTAGGAATAAACCTACCTAGGGAGACAAAAGATCTGTATGCAAAAAACTATAAGACACTGATGAAAGAAATTAAAGATGATACCAACAGATGTAGTGATATACTATGTTCTTGGATTGGAAGAATCAATATTGTGAAAATGACTATACTATCCAAAGCAATCTATAGATTCAATGCAATCCCTATCAAATTACCAATGGCATTTTTTACAGAACTAGAGCAAAACATCTTAAAATTTGTATGGAGACACAAAAGACCCTGAATAGCAAAAGTAATATTGAAGGAAAAAAATGGAGCTGGAGGAATCAGACTCCCTGACTTTAGACTATACTATAAAGCTACAGTAATCAAGAAAATATGGTACTGGCATAAAAACAGAAACATAGATCAATGGAACAAGATAGAAAGCTCAGAGATAAACCCATGCACCTATGGCCAACTAATCTATGGCAAAGGAGGGAAAGATATACAATGGAGAAAAGACAGTCTCTTCGATAAGTGGTGCTGGGAAAACTGGACAGCTACATGTAAAAGAATGAAATTAGAACACTCCCTAACACCATACATAAAAATAAACTCAAAATGGATTAGAGACCTAAATGTAAGACCGGACACTATAAAACTCTTAGAGGAAAACATAGGAAGAACACTCTTTGACATAAATCACAGCAAGATCTTCTTTGATCCACCTCCTAGAGTAATGGAAATAAAAACAAATGGGACATAATGAAACTTGAAAGCTTCTGCACAGCAGAGGAAGCCACAAACAAGACGAAAAGACAACCCTCAGAATGGGAGAAAATATTTGCAAATGAATCAATGGACAAAGGATTAATCTCCAAAATATTTAAACAGCTCATGCAGCTCAATATTAAAAAAACAAACAACCCAATCCAAAAATGGGCAGAAGACCTAAATAGACATTTCTCCAAAGAAGACATACAGAGGGCCAAGAAGCACATGAAAAGCTGCTCAACATCACTAATTATTAGAGACATGCAAATCAAAACTACAATGAGGTATCACCTCACACCAGTTAGAATGGGCATCATCAGAAAATCTACAAACAACAAATGCTGGAGAGGGTGTGGAGAAAAGGGGACCCTCCGGCTCTGTTGGTGGGAATGTAAATTGATACAGCCACTATGGAGAACAGTATGGAGTTTCCTTAAAAAACTAAAAATAGAATTACCATACATATGACCCAGCAATCCCACTACTGGACATATACCCAGAGAAAACCATAATTCAAAAATACACATGCACCCAATGTTCATTGCAGCACTATTTACAATAGCCAGGTCATGGAAGCAACCTAAATGCACATCGACAGACGAATGGATAAAGAAGTTGTGGTATGTATATACAATGGAATATTACTCAACCATAAAAAGGAATGAAATTGAGTCTTTTGTTGAGACATGGATGGATCTAAAGACTGTCATACAGAGTGAAGTAAGTCAGAAAGAGAAAAACAAATATCGTATATTAACGCATGTATGTGGAATGTAGAAAATTGGTACAGATGAACTGGTTTGCAGGCAGAAGTTGAGACACAGATGTAGAGAACAAACGTGTAGACACCAAGGGGGGAAAACCATGGTGGGGTGGGGATGGTGGTGTGCTGAATTGGGTGATTGGGATTTGGGATTGACATGTATATAGCGATGTGAATGAAATTGATGAATAATAAGAACCTGCAATATATAAAAAAATAAATAAATAAGACGGGCTTCCCTGGTGGCGCAGTGGTTGAGAGTCTGCCTGCCGATGCAGGGGACACGGGTTTGTGCCCCGATCTGGGAAGATCCCACATGCCGTGGAGTGGCTGGGCCCGTGAGCCATGGCCGCTGAGCCTGCCCGTCTGGAGCCTGTGCTCAGCAACGGGAAAGCCACAACAGTGAGAGACCCGTGTACCACAAAAAAAAAAAAAAAAAAAGTCACATGCGCTTCTGGTGAGGTCTCAAGGATATGAAGAACATGTTATTTAAAATTGGACGAAAGACAATCCTTTTTATAAAATGGCAGAAAATTTGGCTGAATTGTAGTCTAGTGCTGGGTGAGAAGCAAAATGTGTAAATGATGAAATTTTATATTTAGCTGAGGTGATTTCCAAGCAAAGTATGGAAGGTGTAGCCTGTTTTCTTTTTGTTGCTTATAGTAAAATGAGAAAGAGATAAATTGAAGTCAAACATATTAAGCAACCCTTTCCTGCCCCAGGATTAGACAATTTGGGAGGTTCTAAACCTATCCAGATTGCAAAGTGTGCAAAAATTAGGGAATTTACTTTTGATGAAACATATTATAGAGAGAAGATCAAGGGTATTGCTGGACATACTTTTGTTAAACAGATTAGGTATGAGACGCATGGTTATAATCAACCATCCCAGAAGAAGCTAGGAGTAGAAAAGTTGTTATCCAGGAAGAATCTGTGGAGACCTCTATTGTCTAATGCATGGATACCTTTAACATACATTGGAGACCCATGTGGTTTTGGGAGCTATTAGCAGAAACACTTCCCCCTTGGACTGTAAAGGACAGTGAGTGGATAAAATTAAAAATGGTTGTCAGATTCCCCAAATTCGATAGACAGGAAATGAGCCATTAGAGATACTAGGCTGCAAGCACGTCCTACCCTTCAAGAAAAAGGAAGACTGCCTTATTGGGTGGAGTTGTGGGTCCAGAGAATGGGGGTAATGGAGCAGCTGCTGAGGGTAGAGCAGGCAGTGGAGCTGCTGCCACTGGTGCAAGGGGTGATGAAGCTGTGGGTCCAGAGGGTGAAGCCTTGAGCCACAGAAGACTATATTCAGACCTTGAAACTTAAGTCTGTTCCTGAGATAGAAACAAGAGGAATCCCAAGTTTGTAAAGGAAGATGATTTCACTTTTTCCTATACTGAGTTTGAGGCAAATGTAGGACATCCAATGGAAGATGTATAATAAGCCAGTGGAGTTAAGTTTCTGGAATTCAGGAATGAGATCTGAACTGAAATCTCTCAAATAAAGTGGGTGTGATGTTTGTGAATGCAACTTAAAGAAATGAAGGTCATTGTTTTAGGAAGGTCAACACCAAAAAAAGAGATAGACAGGATAGATAAGTCACTTGGGGGGAAATGTCAGCTGAGGATGGGTTTATTGTGAGAAAGTTTTGAACACTGTTAAATGTTGTGATAATAGAAGCAGAGAGGGAGGTGCTAAAGATTCAGGACAGAGGCAGTAACTAATCGGTAACGTGAGATCCCCCAAGGAAGGAGAGGGAGATGAGTTCAGAGTGTTGGTTGGTGATTTGAATTAGAAAAGTGGCAAGAGTGGAGAGGGAAATGATGAGCTACAAAGTAGGTCAAGTGGCAGGATGACTTATAGAAAGTCCTGCACAGTATTAGTTGTTTATTGCTACGTAACAAATTACTCCAAATTTAGCAATTTAAAACAATGAATATTTATGGTTTCACAGTTTCTGTGGGTCAGGAATCCAGCACAGCTTAGCTGAGCTGAGCACCTCTGGCTGAGGGTCTCTCAGAGCACTGTCAACAAGCTGTCAGTCAGGGCTGCAGTCATCTCAAGGCTCAAGTCTGGAAGAATGGTGATAAAGGAGAGCTCAGTCTCTGTCCACCCACAAAGGTCCACAATTAGACAGCTACCCATGAACAAAAATAGCTCTGGAGGAGCTCAAGGGTCCACTTAATCAACTTTAGCAACACAGTGGCGAAAATAATCCCTGAAAATTACTGCTCCAAAAGAGAAGAAAGACAGCTTCATTTTGCCTCTTATCCCATCCCCAAGCATTGCTCAGTGCCAAGAGGGAACCTCAGCTAGGAAGAGGTCCCCTCACCAGGAAAGGAAGAATGGGGGGAGTGACCAGCTTCCTCAGCCTTTCTGGATGCCACGCGAAAATCCTGCTTTGGTTTTACCCCACCCATACCAGCGAAGCTAGGAACAAGGGGAAAAGCAGGTTCTACCAAAAGCAGCCATGCTGCAGGACCTACTGTGGTTCCCAGTGACCTGCTCTGTAGATAAACCTAGCAGATTTCATTGCTGAAGCAGCACAACCTCTGCAGAACCCTGCAGATTTCACCAGTTTTGCCCCACAGGCTTTCATGTTCATGACACCAGCTGCCTGTGTCCATTCCTGCACTTTCCTTCCTGCCCTCAACATAACATGCGCAGAGCACTGGCTGTCAGCACAGGCTTTGCAGCAAGACACGAGCCAAAGAAACCTATATTTCATCCACACCACTGTGGACACACCTGGGGAGAGACCCTCCAGCTGTGTACTTGCATGTTCCTAAGCTGATGACCTTCACTGGCCTCCAATGCAGTGTGCATGCCTGAGTGGAGACTGTTTAGCCATGAGAAAGCATGCCAAAAGCCAAGGCCCCTGTAGCTGCTTATGGGCCTGGATCAAGCCTTGTCTTTGGTCACTGGCCTGCACTACTGCACTCATCTGTAGCCAGCCTCTCTAGCTATGCACATGTATGTCCCCAGGCTGACTCTTGTCAATGGCCTCCACTACCATGTACCCATGAGAAGACCCAGCAGTTGACATCCAGGGCCCCTGAAGCTAAGAGTGTGCCTGTAAGTGGCTTTCGTTATTATTGCCCACATTAGCCCCCACCCTAAGTGTGTCTGAAACTGGCCTCTGCTACTGCACAGGCATCTGCAGCTGGCCCCCACAGCTGAGTGTGTGCAAACCACCAGCTCTAGCCACCATCATTTCCTATCATGGTCCCTAGCAAATGGGCCTGGAGACAACACTGAAGACCACAATAGCCCTTGCAGCCACTGCAGATCCTCTGCTGTGCTTGCCAAGGACCACATAGTTGTCGATGCTGTGGACCCCAGGAACCTGAGCTGAAGAAACATCACATCTCTCTGAACCTGGTGCCACTATGTTCTCTCACAGCTGGTACACTGTACCACTAGACACAGGGTCACAGCATACCCCAGTGTGCCCTATCTGTAGGTGAAAATCTTCCCATAACGAAGTTAGTCCATAAAGTCTAGAAGAGGTGACTGCTTCTTCAAATGTGAAGACACCTACACAGGCTATAGGAACCATGAAAAAATCAGGGAAATATAACTCCACCAAAATAATACAGTAAATTTCCAAGTTTCTCCAAAGACATGGGGAGCCAAATATTGCCTGAAAAGGAACTCAAAATAATTGTTCAAAAGAGGCTCAGAGAACACAACAATTTAATGGTATCAGGAAAAGGATACAAGAACAAAATGAGAAGTTTAAAAAAAAGGAATAGAAAATATAAAAAAGAATTAAAAATTTTGGAGCTGAGGGATATATGACTGAACTGAGGAATTTTATAGAGCATTTCAAGACCAGGCTAGATGAGACAGAACAAAGAGTAAGTTAGCTTGAACAGATCAATTAAAATTATCCAACTAGAGAAGCAAAATGAAATGAGAAGCAAAATGAAAAAAAGAATGGAAAAGGGAGAAGAAAGCCTACATAATCAATAGGATACCATCAAAAGAACCATTTGCAAATTATCACACTTACAGAAGGAGAAGACAGAGAGAAAGGGTAGAAATCTTGCTTAAAAAAATAATGGCTGATAAAATCATAATAAGTTCACAGACACTCCAAAATACACCACTGGACGTCGTCCTGCACACCAGAAAGACAAGATCCAGCCTCATCCACCAGAACACAGGCACCAGTCCTTTCCACCACGAAGCCTACACAGCCCACTGAACCAAACTTACCCACTGGGAGCAGACATGAAAAACAATGGGAACTATGAACCTGAAGCCTGTGAAAGGGACACCCCAAACAAAGTAAGTTAAGCAAAATGAGAAGACAGAGAAATACACAGCAGATGAAGGAGCAAGGTAAAAACCGACCAGACCAAACAAATGAAGAGGAAATAAGCAGTCTACCTGAAAAAGAATTCAGAGTAATGATAGTAAAGATGATCCAAAATCTTGGAAATAGAAGGGAGAAAATACACGAAATGTTTAACAAGGATCTAGAAGAACTAAATAGCAAACAAACAATGATGAGCAACACAACAAATGAAATTAAAAATTCTCTAGAAAGAATCAAGAGCAGAATAACTGAGGCAGAAGAATGGATAAGTGATCTTCACCTAGAAGATATAATAGTGGAAATAACTTCCACAGGGCAGAATAAAGAAAAAAGAATGGAAAGAATTGAGGACAATCTCAGAGACCTCTGGGATAACATTAAATGTACCAACATTCAAATTATAGGGGTCACAGAAGAAGAAGAGAAAAAAAAAAGGGACTGAGAAAATATTTGAAAGGATAGTAGTTGAAAACTTCCCTAATACGGGAAAGGAAATAGTCAATCAAGTCCAGGAAGTGCAGAGTCCCATACAGGATAAAACCAAAGGGAACCATGCCAAGAAATATTAATCAAACTATCAAAAATTAAATACAAAGAAAAAATATTAAAAGCAGCAAGGGAAAAGCAACAATTAACATACAAGGGAATCCCCATAAGGTTAACAGCTGATCTCTCAGCAGAAACTCTACAAGCCAGAAGGGAGTGTCAAGACGTCTTTAAAGTGATGAATGGGAAAAACTTACAACCAAGATTACTCTACCCAGCAAGGATCTCATTCAGATTTGACAGAGAAATTAAAACATTTACAGACAAGCAAATGCTAAGAGAATTCAGCACCACCAAACCAGCTCTACAACAAATGCAAAAGGAACATATCTGGGCAGGAAACACAAGAGAAGGAAAAGACCTACAATAACAAACACAAAACAATCAAGAAAGTGGTATAGGAACATACATATCAATAACTACCTTAAATGTAAATGGATTAAATGCTCCAATGAAAATACACAGGCTTGCTGAATGGAAACAAAAGCAAGACCTGTACATATGTTGTCTACAAGAGACCCACTTCAGACCTAGGGACACATACAGACTGAAAGTGTGGGGATGGAAAAAGCTATTCCATACAAATGGAAATCAAAAGAAAGCTGGAGTAGCGATTCTCATATCAGACAAAATAGACTTTAAAATAAAGTCTATTACAATAGACAAAGAAGGACATTACATAATGACCAAGGGATCAATCCAAGAAGAAGATATAACAATTGTAAATATTTATGCACCAACATAGAAACACCTCAATACATAAGGCAAATGCTAACAGCCATCAAAGGGGAAATTGACAGTAACCCAATCATAGTAGGGAACTTTAACACCCCAATTTCACCAATGGGCAAATCATCAAAAATGAAAATAAATAAGGAACACAACCTTTAAATGGTACATTAAACAACATGGATAATTGATATTTATAACACATTCCATCCAAAAACAGCAGATCACACATTTTTCAAGTGCTCATGGGATATTCTCCAGGATAGATCATATCTTGGCTCGCAATTCAAGCCTTGGTAAATTTAAGAAAATTGAAATCATATCAAGTATCTTTTTTTGAAAACAATGCTATGAGAATAGATATAATTGAAGGGAAAAATCTGTAAAAAATACAAACACATGGAGGCTAAACAATACACTACTAAATAGCCAAGAGATCACTGAAGAAATAAAAGAGGAAATCGAAAATATCTAGAAACAATTGACACTGAAAACACAATGACCCAAAACCTCTGGGATGCAGAAAAGGCAGTTCTAAGAGGGAAGTTTATAGCAATACAATCCTACCTCAAGAAACAAGAAAAATCTCAAATAAACAACCTAACCTTACACCTAAAGCAATTAGAGAAAGAAGAACAAATAACCCCCAAAGTTAGCAGAAGGAAAGAAATCATAATGATCAGATCAGAAAAAAATGAAAAGGAAATGAAGGAAACAATAGCAAAGATCAATAAAACTAAAAGTTGGTTCTTTGAGAAGATATAGAAAATTGATAAACCATTAGCCAGACTCATCAAGAAAAAAAGGGAGAAGACTCAAATGAACAGAATTAGAATTGAAAAAGGAGAAGTGACAACTGACACTGCAGAAACACAAAGGATCATGAGAGATTACTACAAGCAACTATATGTCAATAAAATGGACAACCTGGAAGAAATGGAAAAATTCTTAGAAAAGCACAACCTTCTGAGGCTGAACCAGGAAGAAATAGAAAATATAAACAGACTAATCACATGAACTGAAATTGAAACTGTGATTAATAATCTTCCAACAAACAAAAGTCCAGGAACAGATGGCTTCAGAGATGAATGCTATTAAACATTTAGAGAAGAACTAACACCTATCCTTCTCAAACTCTTCAAAAATATAGCAAAGGGAGGAACACTCCCAAACTCATTCTACAGGGCCACCATCATCTTGATACCAAAACCAGACAAGGATACCACAAAAAAAGAAAACTACAGGCCAATGTCACTGATGAACATAGATGCAAAAATCCTCAATAAAATACTAGCAGACAGAATCCAACAGCACATTAAAAGGATCATACACCATGATCAAGTGGGGTTTATGCCAGGAATGCAAGTATTCTTCAACATATGCAAATCAATCAATGTGATAAACCATATTAACAAATTGAAGGAGAAAAATCATATGATAATCTCAATAGATGCAGAAAAGCTTTCAACAAAATTCAACACCCATTTATGATAAAAATCCTCCAGAAAGTAGGCATAGACGGAGATTACCTCAATATAATAAAGACCATATATGACAAACCCACAGCCAACATCATTCTCAATGGTGAAAAATTGAAACCATTTTCACTAAGATCAGGAACAAGACAAGGTTTTCCACTCTCACCACTATTAATCAACATAGATTTGGATGTTTTAGCTACTGCAATCAAAGAAGAAAAAGAAATGAAAGGAATCCAAATCAGAAAAGAAGAAGTAAAATGGTCACTGTTTGCAGATGACATACTATACATAGAGAATCCCAATGATGCAACCAGAAAACTATGAGAGCTACTCAGTGAATCTGGTACAGTAGCAGGGTACAAAATTACTGCACAAAAATCTCTTGCATTCCTATACTGTAATGATGAAAAATCTGAAAGAGAAATTACAGAAACACTCAAGAGAATAAAATACTTAGGAATAAACCTGCCTAAGGAGGTGAAAGACTTGTACTCAGAAGACTATAAAACACTGATGAAAAAAATCAAAGATGACATCAACAGATGGAGAAATATACCATGTTCTTGAATTGGAGGAATCAATATTCTGAAAATGACTATACTACCCAAAGTAATCTACAGATTCAATGCAATCCTTATCAAATCCTTATCCTTATCAAACTACCAATGGCATTTTTCACAGAACTAGAACAAAAAATTTCACAATTTGTATGGAAACACAAAAGACCCCGAATAGCCAAAGCAATCTTGAGAAATTAAAACATAGTTGAAGGAATAAGGCTTCCTGACTTCAGACTATACTACCAAGCTACAGTAATCAAGACAGTGTGGTACTGGCACAAAAACAGAAATATAGATCAATGGAACAGGATAGAAAGCCCAGAGATAAACCCATGCATATATGGTCACCTTATTTTTGATAAAGGAGGCAGAATATACAATGGAGAAAAGACAGCCTCTTCAATAAGTGGTGCTGGGAAAACTGGACAGCTACATGTAAAAGAATGAAATTAGAACACTTCCTAACACCATACACAAAAATAAACTCAAAATGGATTAAAGACCTAAATGTAAGGCCAGACACTGTAAAACTCTTAGAGGAAAACATTTGCAAAACACTCCATGTCATAAATCACAGGAAGATCTTTTTTGACCCACATCCTAGAGAAATGGAAATATATAAAAAAATAAACAAATGGTTCCTAATGAAACTTAGAAGCTTTTGCACAGCAAAGGAAGCCATAAACAAGATGAAAAGACAACCCTCAGTATGGGAGAAAATATTTGCAAACGAGGCAACTGACAATGGATTAATTTCCAAAATATACAAGCAGTTCATGCAGCTCAATATCAATAAAACAAACAACTGAATCCAAAAATGCACAGACCTAAATAGGCATTTCTCCAAAGAATATATACAGATTTCCAACAAACACATGAAAGGATGCTCAGTGTCACTAATAATTAGAGAAATGCAAATCAAAACTACAGTAAGGTATCACCTCACACCAGTCAGAATGGCCATCATCAAAATATCTACAACCCATAAATGCTGGAGAGGGTGTGGAGAAAAGGGAACCCTCTTGCACTGTTGGTGGTAATGTAAGTTGGTACAGCCACTAGGGAGGACAGTATGGAGGTTCCTTACAAAAGTAAAAATAGAACTACTGTGTGACCCAGCAATCCCACTACTGGGCATATACCCTGAGAAAACCATAATTCAAAAAGAGTCATGTACCACAATGTTTATTGCAGCTCTAATTACAATAGCCAGGACATGGAAGCAACCTAAGTCTCCATTGACAGATGAATGGATAAAGAAGATGTGGCACATATATACAATGGAATATTACTCAGCCATAAAAAGAAACGAAATTGAGTTATATGTAGTGAAGTGGATGGACCTAGAGATGGTCATACAAGTGAAGTTAAGTCAGAAAGAGAAAAACAAATACCGTATGCTAACACATATACATGGAATCTAAAGTAAAAAAAAAAAAAAAAAGATTCTGAAGTACCTAGGGACAGGACAGGAATAAAAACACAGACATTGAGAATGGACTTGAGGACACCGGGAGGGAGAAGGGTAAGCTGAGATGAAGTGAGAGAGCGGCATGGACATATATACACTACCAAATGTAAAACTGATAGCTAGTGGGAAGCAGCCGCATAGCACAGGGAGATGAGCTTGGTGCTTTGTGTCCACCTAGAGGGGTGGGTTAGGGAGGATGGGAGGGAGACTCAAGTGGGAGGAGATATGGGGATGTATGTATATGTATAGTTGAAACACTTTGTTATACAGCAGAAGCTAACACACCCTTGTAAAGCAATTATACTCCAATAAAGATGTCAAAAAAATTAAAAATATTAAAGAAAAGAAATAATGGCTGAGAACTTCCCAAATCTGGGGAGAGATTTGAATATCCAAGTTCATGAAGCACATACAACAGAAACAAAATGAACTTAAAAAGATTGTCTCCAAGAAACATTATAATAAATTTCCAAACTCAAAGGCAAAAAGAGAATCTTAAAAGCAGCAAGAGAAAAAATAAATAAAAAAGCTTGTAACTTACAAGGGAACTCCCATAGGCTATCAGTGGATTTCTCAGCAGAGGTTTTACAAGTTGTCAGAGAGTGGGATGGTATATTCAAAGGGCTGAAAGAAAAAACATTGCCATTAAAAATACTTTAACTTTTAAAGCTATCCTTCAGAAATGAAGGAGAGATAAGGACTTTTCCAGAAAAACAAAAGTTGAGGATTTTTATCACTAGAGCTTCCTAACAAGAAATGTTGAAAGGAATTCTTCAGGCTGAAATAAAAAGACACTACTTAGTAACATGAATCATATGAAAATATACAACACACTGGTAAAGGTAAATATATAGTCAAATTCAGAATACTCTAATACTGTAATATGATGGAGTACTAACCACATAACTCCAGTATAAAGGTTAAAAAACAAGACTTAAAAATAACTATACTATTAAAAATTATTAAGCTACAATAATTTGTTAATGGACAAAAAATATAAAAGAGGTAAACTGTGACATCAAAAACATAAAAGGGCAGGGGAATAAGAGGGTAGAGTACTTGTATGTGATCAAATTCAGTTTTTATCAGGGTAAAATAAACTGTTTTATCTATAAGACGTTTTATGGTTGCTGGGGTGGAAGAAATGGGGAGTTGTCGGTCAAAGAATTTAAACTTTCAGTTATAAATTGGATACATTCTGGGGACCTAATGTACAGCATGATGATTATAGTTAATAATACTGTATTATATACTTAAAAGTTGCTAAGAGATAGATCTTAAATGTTCTTGCCACAAAAAAGAAACCATAACTATGTGATATGATTGAGATGTTACCCAATGCTATTTTGTACTCATTTTGCATAATATATTCAATTAACACATTGTATAACTTAAATTTACACAATGTTATTTGTCAATTCTATCTCAGTAAAGCTGGGGAAAAACCCATTAATATACAAATAGGTACAAAGAGGGGAGTAATTAAATGAATTACGGTTAGTCATATGATGCACCATAAAAAATGGCTCAAATCATGGAGGATTCACTTCCAAGTTTACTCACATGGTTGCCGTCTGGCCTCAGTGTCTCATTACTTGGTCCTCTCTATATTCACCTTCAAATCCTTCTGACATGGCTTATGTGTTCCTTCTGAATGAATGATTCAAGAGCGAGAAAGCAAGACAAAATACTCAAGCTGAAAGCCACAATCTTTTTATAACCTAATTCTCAGAATTAACACACTACTAGTAGTGCAATATTTTACTCATCAGAAGTGAGTCCAGTCCACACTCAAGGGGAAGGTATTCAACCTCCACTTCTTAAAAGGAAAGGTATCAACAATTTTTTGCACTGGTTTTTTAAACTACCACATTCACATAATCTGCTGAAAGAAGACCATACAAAGATGTTAAAATATTGGGCTGACATAAAATATTTTTCTATGGCCCACAACAATAATAGCCATCTTTTAAAGACATGTGTAAGAGGGCTATCTTCTTTCATTTCCATAAAGTAAAATATCTCTTTAAGTGCTTCTGCATATTTTGAGGAAAGAGAAAATTGATGAAAAACTTTCATTATAAAAGCCACAGTTTCACAGATAGGAAATCATTACTTCTTCTAGCAGTGTTTTGTACAAGGTGTATACATTTAGTAGGAAGATCTTTCCATTTTCTTTGGTAAGAAGTAAAGTTTACATTTTCACAGTCTGCCAAACATGCAGGTACATGAGCAAAGTCTAGTTTTGTTTGGATAAGATATCAATAATCATTTTTTTAAAAAATTGTGGTTTATATAATTCAAAAAGAAACATGCGGGCTTCTCTGGTGGCACAGTGGTTGAGAGTCTGCCTGCCGATGCAGGGGACACGGGTTCGTGCCCCGGTCCAGGAAGATCCCACGTGCCGTGGAGAGGTTGGGCCCGTGAGCCATGACCACTGAACCTGTGCGTCCTGAGCCTGTGCTCCACAGTGGGAGAGGACACAACAGTGAGAGCCCCACGTACTGCAAAAAAAAAAAAAAAAAACCTTATAGGATGCAGGGAAAGCAGCTCGTTCTTCATAATTTCAAAATTCACTACAAAGCTGAGGTGTACGAAAGAATGTGGTACTGACATAAGGATAGACATGTAGATCAACAAAATAGAATTGAGAGTCCAGAAATAAACTCATACATCTCTGACCACATAATTTTCAACAAGGGTTCCAAAAGCATTCAATGGGGAATGAAGTCTCTTCAACAAATGGTGCAGGGACAATTGAATAGCCACATACAAAACAATTAAAATGCACCCCTACCTCATAATATATGGTTGACCCTTGAACAACACAGGAGTTAATGGCACCAACTCTCTGCACAGTGGAAAATTCACATACAGCTTTACAGTTGGCCCTCCATATCTGAAGTTCTGCATCTGTGAATTTAACCAACTGTGAATTGTACAGTACTATACTATGTATTTACTGAAAAAAGTCCAAGTATAAACAGACCCACACAGTTCAAACCCATGTTGTTTAAGGGTCAACTGTATACCAAAAATGAACAAAAAGGGATCAGAGACCTAATAAGAGCTAAAACCATGTAATTTTTAGAGGAAAACAAAAGAATAAAGCTTAATGACCTTGGATTTAGATATGACACCAGAAGGATAAATGTCAAAAGAAAAAAATAGATAAATTGGACATTAGCAAGATAAAAGCTTTTTGCACAAAGGATACCATGACATGAGTGAAAAGACAAGCCACAGATGGGAGAAAATATTTGCAAATCAAATATCTGATAAGGGTCTAGAATATACAAACATCTCTTACGACCCAACAGAAAAAAGAACCCCAGGGACTTCCTTGGTGGCACAGTGGTTAAGAATCTGCCTGCCAACACAGGGGACAGGGGTTTGATCCCTGGTCCGGGAAGATCCCACATGCCACAGAGCAACTAAGCCCGTGCACCACAACTACTGAGGCTGCACTCTAGAGCCTGCAAGCCATAACTACTGAGCCCGTGTGCCACAACTACTGAAGCCCGTGCTCCACAAGAGGAGCCACCACAATGAGAAGCTCACACACCGCAACAAAGAGTAGCCCCTGCTAACCGCAACTATAGAAAGCCCGCGCAAAGCAAAGACCCAATGTAGCCAAAAATAGATAAATAAAAAGTAAATACATTTTTTCAAAAATTAAAAAAAATAAAGTAGGAGAATCTTCAAACATGCAAAATCTCAAAAACAAACAAACAAACAAACAAATCCCTTCCACATAACCATTGTTTTGGATTTCTTCCGTCATAATGAAAGAGCAGGACATGAAAAGCAGGCAAAGACCTAACACACAACGCCTGTGTGATATTCAGGGTTACAGTGGAGTGGGGACCGTGAAGGGAGAAGACAGTCGGATGCAGACTGCACCAAGCTCAAACATTCTAGCCCAAGACAATGCTGGCCCCATGTCCACATCCACTGAGAAGTCAGTAGTGACATAATAAACTTACCTGTGATTTTATGTCTCGATGAAGAATTTTTCTATCATGTACATGTTTCAGGGCCAAACATATCTGTACAAACCAGTCCAAAATCTAGGGGGGAAAAATAAGATCTGTCATTTCTTTTAAAATTTGCATTTCACAGTAGTCTTTCCTTGATCATTAAAATGATTCAGCAATATTCAGGGATGAGGGGAACTAAATCCTTAAAAAAAATTAGGCTATAAAGTTTCACTTCACTATACTGTAATTAATATCACCAACATTAGGTAGATATTTGAGCCAACTGACACATTATGTGCAGCACACATGGTAAGTTTAAATGTAAGACACTGCTACTGAAGCATCTCCTATAAATCAGAATATGGAAAGAAATTTCCAGAGAAAAGTGAAAAATGGAATTACTTTATATTTTAGTATAGTATGATGGTAAGTGACTTTTCTTTGTTGTTAAATATATCTTTTTTTTCTATATACGTAAGTAAAAATCATAAGAGGAAAAAAATTAGGCTGGAAATTGGGAAGACATCTCTGACTTTTTTCTCGCCTCACATTCATCACATAAAAACACACACTCTGGAGTTGGCCACTTGAAAGTAAAAAGGCTGAATTTCTACCTCACTCCTAACACCAAAAAAATTCCAAGTAGATGGCTTTTTTTTTTTTTTTTTTTTTTTTTTTTTTGTTGGAGACTCTGTATCACAATTTTGTTATCTTCTTTATCAAGGGACAAGCATTAACCTAACTGTGGAAGATAGAGTGTGGGTGAGCTGAGTGATGATTATAAATTGCTTTGTAAAATGCTTGTTATCACCATTTAAAAAATTCTGCTAACTCTAATGTGCGAAGGATAAGATTGCTGGAAGAGAATTTTAATGTGTAACTTTTCCCAGGGACGGCGATGCTATTGGAGAAAAACAGTTTCCTACTGGAAGTCAGCTTTTACATCTCTAAAAATTTCTAGTGAATTTCAGCCTTCATTACTTGTGAAATAAGGCCCCCTCTAAAAATAATAATAATAAAGAAATCTGTTGAAGTATACGCAAGGAGCAAACTGTCAGAGTCCCAAATTAAATTTGTCATCAGTGATAAATTTAGTGCCGTAAGATACTTTAATAAGTGCTTCAGCTTGATTTATTGGTTTTGTGAGTTACCAAGAGTATATTATGTCTTGTACGGAACTTAGCAGAAGCAATTTCTGACTAGACCTTCCTTGATTAAAAAAAATGAAGTCTCATTTTAGTCGTGGTGGTAATTATTTTAGTGCCAAATTGAAGGTAAGCACACTGCAGTTCTGTCATTAATATAAAAAAAGAAAGAAAAGAAAAAGAAAAACATGCAAAAGGGAAAACATTTGAAAGGTTCTGGTTCTTGATTTTTGCACATACTTTATTTCCTTCGTGTATACTGGGTGTCTAGGCTGTTTTACTGGTTGGGACTTAAGTTGCAGCCATCACACATATAATCACTAATGAGTGTCAGGATTCAGCTGCTAATTTGAAAGGCTTTGTGGCTCTTTCACCCCAGACACTAGCAGCTTCATTAGGCTCTGCTTTGTCCAACCTGACCTTTGCTGGCCTCTAGATCACAGCTAAATACCAACATTACACCAACACTCTCCCATTGAAACAGTCCAGACCTGATTCCTTTGGTGCATATCTTATCAGAATCTGCTCCTGACATAAACTTGGGTGCCTCATGCCGCATAATTAGGATTACATTCCCCCAAAGAGGCCCTATTTCCTCACACCCATGGGAGTGTTCAGTGTGACTGGAGATTTGAATTTTAGAGCAATTAGCAAATTTCTGTCCTTTTTTTTTTTAATGTTCTTTTAAAAGGCATAATTTTTAAATGTGTTTTTATGTGAAAAGCAACAAAAATTTTTTTTCCCCTTGGGGAAGGAAAACCCATACAATTTATTATTAATGGCATCAAATAAGAAAAAAGAAAAGGAAATCTAAACCTTTCTTTAGAGGTTTGTCTTTGGGAGTGCACTCTCCTTAAAAATCAAACCAGTTAGCAAGCAGGTGGCGGAGAGCTTTCTACTTGTTGTGCTCTTTTAAACATCCTGAGAAATAAAACGTTGGCATGATTTGTCAAGCTTTAGGTTGTCGGGAAGGAAAGCCTTTATTTCTCAGTGACAGAGTTTAGAGTCTCCGCCTGCTGTTCCCAATTCCCAGAGAAATTATTCTGCATTAGTTTAAAATTTTACCCTGGGCTTCCCTGGTGGCGCAGTGGTTGAGAGTCTGCCTGCCGATGCAGGGGACACGGGTTTGAGCCCCGGTCTGGGAAGATCCCACATGCCACAGAGCAGCTGGGCCCGTGAGCCATGGCCGCTGAGCCTGCGCATCCGGAGCCTGTGCTCCGCAGTGGGAGAGGCCACAACAGTGAGAGGCCCGCGTACCGCAAAAAAAACAAAAAACAAAAAACAAAAATTTTACCCTATAGTTGCTATAAAGCAGTAGTCAGGTGGTGGTGTCTTTTGGCATCGTCTGTGACTATCAGCTAGGAAAATAAATCCTTATAAACTTCTTTCTCATCAGATTCAGTCTTCCAAGCCAGGTCTCCAGTGATCTTATTTTGAAGTGGTTTGAATTCTCCTTCCTTTTTACGGAGAGTCATAACATTAGAGATGGGCAGGAGCTCTCTGATTGCATCACTTTTTCCACCCCTTTGGCCAGTGGCTCCCCTCCCTCCAGCATATTCCCTGGTGTTCCATTCAGCCTCAGTTAGGATACTAAGACCAGAGAGGCTTCTTGTTCAGTCCCCTCTGGGAAAATGTCCCACAGTCCTTGACATGTGGGTATGCTTTCAGGCATGCAAGCTGAAGTTTTCTCCATTTTAAGAATCCTCTGCATTCTTTCCTTCAGTCTCCTTATTCCTTGACCCTCGTGAACTTTTCCTGTCTCTGTCAAACAGCCTGTATGTGTTGTGAACAAAGAAACAATCCACACATGCATGGTTTTGTCTTTTCATCCTCCTCATTCAAAATGACAGCATTATTTAGGGGATTCTCTCTTTATTAACCATGTGTCTAAGATGTGCCTAAATTCAAATAGTCCATAAATTTTACCTGTAAATGAATCTCATAAATCCTAAGCCATTTCATAGACCCTGTGACCAGAGCTTCTCAGAATCTTGTTGGTATTGAGACTTTTCAGGAATCTAGGATCAAGATGAGGACTCTGTAAAGTTTGTTTTTAGATGGACAAAATTAAATTGATCAAAGTCCTTGGTTCATGACACATTGTTATCATGGGACGTGCATATCCCTTATTATTATCGTGTTATTTATCCATTTGTGAATAATGTAGTGAACATCCATTGACCCACACTACACAGCCAGAGAACTAGACTACTGACAATAATTTGTGTTTGTCTTTGTGCTTTCCCCTCTCTTACTGTTATGCCTTCCTTCTCCAGGTATACATTAATTTGAATTTTGTCTTCTCAAATAGGTACAGGAAAAGCGTTTGACTAATTTCAACATTCATTCATAAAAACTCTCAGCAACTAGGAGTAGAAAGGAACTTCATCATCTGATACAGGGTCACAACCTACTGTTAGCATCAGAGTTCGTGGTAAATATTGAATGCTTTCAAACTAAAATCAGGAAAATGTAAGGGTTCTTGGACTCACACTTCTAGTCACCAATTTTTGGAGGCCCCAAACCATATAATAAAGCACAAAAAAGAAATAAAAGGAATGAAGATTGTAAAGGAAAAAGTAAAATTGTCTCTTTTTTGCATGTGACATGGTTGTTAATTTAGAAAATTCTAAGGAATCTCCAAAACAACAGAATTCTAAGGAATTGCTAAGGATCAAGAAGTAATAAGTAAATTTAGCAAGGTTACAGGATAAAGGGCTAGTATATAAAAAGCAACTGCTTATTTATATACTAGCAACATAAAATTGAAAATGAATTTTTTTTTAATGTTAATTAACAATAGTACCAGAACCATAAAATGGCAAGGGTAAATATAACAGAAGATTGGAGTATCTTTTCACTGAAAATTAAACAATATTGCTGAAAGGATTAAAGAAGACTTAAACAAGTGAAGATACACTGTGTTTGTAGACTGTTCAGTCCTCCCCCAATTAATCTATAGGTGCAACTTAGTCTACCGGCTGAGTCAAAATCTCAGCAGACTTTTGATTTTTGGAAATAAACAAGTTGATTCTAATATTTTTTTGAAAATGAAAAAAGAAGATCTAGGATAGCCAAAAGTAATTAAAAAATAAAAGTTGGTGGACTTATATTATCTGATATCCAGACTTACTATAAATCTTTTAATAATCAAAACACTGTGATAATGGTGAAAAATAGACATATAGATCAATGGAAGAGAAAAAGGAGTCCGGAAACAGACTCACACGTATCTGGTCAAATGAGTTTTGACACAGTGCCAAGGCAATTTAAAGGGGAAACAGTAGTCTTCAATCAACTTGGACAAATAAATGTCATATGGAAAACCTGGACTCATACCTCACACCATATACAAAAATAAATACAAAATAGATATTATACTGAAATAGAAAAAGTAATTCTATAAAACTTCTAGAAGAAAACATAAAAGAAAATATTGGGATAGGCAAAGATTTCTTGGGCACATAAAAAGCGTGAATCTAAAAGGAAAAAAATGACAAATTGAACTTTATCAAAATTAAAAACTTTTCCTGTTCAGAAAACACCATTACAAAAATAAAAAGGCAGTCCACAATCTGGGAGAACACATTCTCAACATATAAAGCTCACAATTATGTAAATCTCTATCCAGAATATCTGAAGCACTCCTACAACTCAATAATAAGAAGACAAATAACCCAATAAATGGTCAAAAGTTTGAACTGTCTCTTCATAAAGAGATATATACAAATGGCCATTAAGCATACGGGAGGATATTCACCATGATTAATCGTGGTGGACATGCAAACTAAAACCACAGTGAGATACCACAGTGCACTGTGTAGAGTGACTAAAATTTCTGACAATACCAAGAGTTACAAGTGTGGAGCAACAAATAGAACTCTTACACACAGCAGGTGTGAATATAAAATGGTACATCTTTGGAAAACTTCTGGCCGTTACTTAAAAAGTTAACCCACACCTACCATACAACCTGGCCATTCTGCTCCTAGATATTTACCAAAACAAATGAAAATATATGTCCAAGTAAAGATTTGCACACAAGCATTCATAGCAACTTTATCCACAATAACAAAACCCAGGAAATAGCCCGTATGTCCATCAACAGGTGAATGGATAAACAAGTATAATATAGCCATGCATTGGAATACTACTCAGCAGTGAAAAAGGAGTGAACTACTGAAACATGCAATAATATGGATGAAGCTCAAAATGTTATACTGAATGAAAGAAGCCAGACACAAAATAGTATGTAAAGTATGATTCCATTTGTGTGAAATTCTAGAAAACACAAACTAATCTAATTTGACAAAAAGATCCTCAGTGGTTGCTTACACTGGGTGTAGAGGGAAAGGCATACTGCAAAGGGTACAAGGAATATTGGGGGCGGGTGATGGAGATGTTTGGTGTCTTGATTGTGGTCATGTTTCATCATCACAGATATGTATACATATCAAAAAGTCCATCAAATTGTATACTTTAAGTGGATACAGCTCATTGTATGTAAATTTTATCCAAATTAAGTTGATTTTAAAAAAGATATTAGGCTGCATGTAGTCTTCTGTGGCTTTCTTATTTCATTCAACACTTATTGGTATGTTTAATCAAATATTTGAGGAAAGGAGGGAGAAAGGAAGGAAGGAGCTAATGAGATATTTATGCCAGTTATTTCTTTCATAGGAGAAAACATAGGAGAAAGATGGGAAGAAGTTCATCTTCTTAAATAAAACAACCCAAATTCTAGATTCCATTATCTGTCCATCTTAGATATAAGAGAATGGGCTTCCTAGAACCAAGTTTACCATAACTTATAGCCCAATGCTATTGCTGCTTCTAATAATCAGGATAAGTTCAATTTGTATCAGCAACATTCTCTGTCAAGTTACACAGCTTTGTGTGTGTGTGTATGTGTGTGTGTTGGAGCAGCAAAGCAGGATGAGGGTATTCACCAAAACTCTTGGTTACGAGTAACAAATCTATTCAAAATAACTCAAGCAAAAATGGGAAATTATTGGCTCATGTAACTTAGAAGTCTATGGAGATAATGGCATCAGGCATGGCTTGACCCAGATACCCAGGCATTATTATAGGAATCCAGCTCTATTTCTTGGCTAGGTCTTTAGGTGTTGACTTCATCTGCAGACAGCCTCTCCCATGTGATGGCTGCTGACACGTTCAGCTTTATATTCAATCAAGAGAGTCTAACCGTCTCAGCTTGATTTACATGTCCTTCCTAAAACCAGTCAGTGTGGGGAGAAAGATGGGACGCTCTGATTGGCTAGGCCTAGTCATGTGCTCCTTCCTCAGGCAGGCAGGGGGTGAGGTGGGCCCCACCTGTACCACTTGAATTAACAATGGACTAGAGGTGAGGTTTCCAAGGAAAATTGATGTGCTGTTACCAGAAGAAGGCAGACTGAATGTTCCACAGACAAAAATAATAGTCTGATCATCCAAATGCACACACAAAAGATACCTAATGTGGGTAAGAAGAGGAATATCTTGTCAGTGGTAAAGTTTAAGTTTCTGGTCCCACTTTTCTTGCAGTCTATTTTTTCATGAACCATGGTCACTTTTTCATCCCAGTATCTTTGCTTCTGGCACTGGAAGCTAGAAACACTCTCAACAGTGGGTGGTGGCGATGATGAATTGAAAATTCTGGAGTGGCACATGCCTTTATTTATGATGGGCCCAGCAATCTGAGATTCTGACGTAGCTGTACTGGTTACCTATAGCTATGTTAAAAAAAAAAAAAAAAAAAAAAAAAATTTTGTTTTTTAAAAAAAAAAAAAAAAAAAAAAAAATACCCAAAATTTAAAAAAAAAAAAAAAAAAAAAAAAGATGTTAAAAAAAAAAAAAGAAGCTCTGGCTAGACCTCTTAAGAATCATCTTTGTTCTTCACTTCCCTGTACCTTTCATGGAATTCTTTATTTCTTAAGGGTCTGACTACAAGTGGTTCTCACCACTCATCTCCAGAAATGAACTTCCCCTTATTTCATTACTGAGGAGGTCCCAATCCCATCTCTCCACTCAGGAATCATCTTTGTTCTTCACTTCCCTGTACCTTTCATGGAATTCTTTATTTCTTAAGGGTCTGACTACAAGTGGTTCTCACCACTCATCTCCAGAAATGAACTTCCCCTTATTTCATTACTGAGGAGGTCCCAATCCCATCTCTCCACTCAGGGACCTGGGTCAGGATGGAGTGTGTTATGAGACACCTGGTTGGCTATAAAATTGTTTCTGCAAAACTTCAAACACTTCTATGAAAACAAAACAAAGCAATCTAAAAGAACAACAAAAAGCAATCTATTCCCTGAATAATATTTCAGCCACACTGAATTACACCGTGACCTATGAGCATGTTTGTGGAACACAAAAGTACCTGCAGGGATGGCAAATGGAGTCTGGGTCAAATGGAAAGAGAAGATGCTGTCTAGCAAGGCTCGAAGGTTGTGACTTCCCTCATCCCCATGATACGAGGCTGCTCAGGCTAATGCAGCATGCATGCAACTTTCACAGAAAGGAAGAGCTGCTGTGGCTAGGTGGAATGGTTTTCCTTTGATATTGGGAGATTTTCAGTTTAGTAGTGGCGACAGATGGAAATATCCAGAACTTCCAGCTAGAACTCAGGACAATGTAAAGAAAAAATGTTGGGGTTATAAAACCATATTTTACCCAGATGTCGGTAATGGAGACGAGATCTCACAAAGCCCAGCAGTGCTCTTCTTGGTGCTGCCTGGAATCCCAGCCCCTGGCATTGCAAAAATGCTAAAGAAGGCCAATTAATTTGCTGCCAGGGATGTACTTGGTGCCAGGCAAGGATTCTTGCTTCTGCCTTTCTCAGCTCTTTTAATTTGCTTAGCAGTGGCTTTCAAACCAAGCTCCTACAGGGAACATTCCACGTTCCATGTCTGAAATGTTTAGTGCTGAATTGTTCTGTCACTAAAATTGAATAATGGAGGTTACATCCCAATTCACAGAGAAAACAAAATTACAGAATAGCTATCCAATTTTAGCTGTTTCTCTCATAAATGTTTGGCGACCTTTCAACATCTGAATGGTCAAGTAGCTCATGAAAAACAAAAAGAAAAAGTAATATTTGTTAAGATGATTGAAAACATCTCTTGGAATTCTCACTCATGTGGGCAAGTTAATCCACTGCTCTAAAGCTTCAGTTGGTTTTACCATCAGTAAAATGGGGATATAAAACTCAACTCACTGGGTAGTTATATTAAACTAGATAATATGTTAAATAATATCTGTAAAGACCTTAGTATAGTTATCTTGGACAAGTTACAGACTCAAAAAAATTCATCATTTTTAAAAGAGATATGGATACTTGAAAATATGAAATGTAATCCTCTAGTAAAATATTTTTTCCTAGTTTGTGTGATAGAATTAGTACTTGGGTGAGAATTTCATTGTTTGGTTTCACTGAATTTTCTATTCAACCTTGCAGTCAACTTCACTGAATATGTTTTCTTATACATTTGCCAATGTTTCCACCTTTTTCTAGGAAGATAGAAATCCTGTGCTAAGATCTTAATTTTGGATTCCATCTTTTTGCTTCTCTTCAATTACTTTGTCATTCCTTTCTGGTGTTAAAAAAGAGAAAACCAACCCAAAGTGGAGTTGTTCATGCAAAGTTCCATGTCACCAGACTGAGACTTAATTATAGTTTCAGCTTTTCCAGGGATGAAATCTGAAATCTGTCAATCAAAAATTGCCTGATCAGTACTAGTTAGGTAAACTGCCTGATAGACCTCTACCATCCCCTAAAGGAAAGTAACTTTGCAATAACCAATGCACTTTTTTGCCTAGTGTAACTTCCTTGTTGCATTCTGCCTATGAAAGTCTTCCATTATGTACAACTTATCAGAGCTCCTTTTTATCTGCTAGATACTGCCCAATTTGAATAAATTTTTGCTCAATAAACTCAAACACTTTAAATATGCCTCAGTTTATCTTTTAACACTGGTCTCAGCTCAGGAGTGGCTCAACTAAGGGGTGAGTTTTCCCTTAGTTTAATCTCTCCAGATGCCCATATCTGCACCCAGCTTGTGTGCCTCTTTCACAAATTTTTGCCTCAGCACTGTCTACCCTCCACCTCTGCTATCTATGACTCCATCCATTAGGTCTCACCTAATTGGCTCTAAATCTACATTATCCTGATTTTTTCAGTTATCTTTTGTATACATACCTTCTCTATGACTAGATTATGAGATTCTTAAGGTTAGGATTACCATATATTTATTTATTTATTGTTAATCCTTGTAGCTCCTAGCAGAGTGTGGGACCCACACTTGGTACTCAACAAATACTTGCTTTCAAACTCTTTCCTATTCAAAACTGAAAGAAGGATTTCCTCAGGCAATCTTGAATGGCAGATCAGAATGTAAAATTAATATTAATAACAAAATCAGCATTTGGTATTTATAGTAATGTTTTATCATATCTAAGTTGACCCTCACAACAACTCATTGAGGCAGGGAGGAATTATAGTCATCTTCATCTTACAGAGAAAGACTTTAACTCATGAGGATTGAGTTACTTTTCCAAAGTTGTGCAGATTGAGCATTGCAGAGGCAGAATGAGAACCAGGTAACCTGACTCTGTATCCCATACTCTCCCAATGGTGCTGAGCTGTTATCTTTCCAACCCAATTGATGAAATATTTCCCTAAAAAATATCCTCTATATCTGTACATCTGAACCAAGGCATGAGGAGTCATACTTTGCCCTAGAAACAAGAGCTCTCATTGTAAATAAATTCTTTTTCTGCTTTTCTTTTCTGAACTAAATTTATGTAAGACTCGTGTTCTTGGCTAGGGGTGGATTGTTTTCCTTTTAAGTTAAAATATTGCCCTTTAGAGAAAATGGTTGTCTTAGAATTTAGCACCTACACCAAGTGTCCAAGCTTGGAAGTAAGGCCAAGGTAGAATGCAGCCAACAGGTGCCCAGGGGGCATCTTAGTAGCTGTAGTCCAGCACAAAGCTGTTGAAGGCAAAGAGGTTGATACTCGTGAGGTACACTTAGGAGGTCTCTCTTGTTGTGCTATTTCAAAATCATTCCTAATAATGCTGGTTCCTTGAGGAAGCAGGGATACACCCTAGGGAAAAAGAATGCCCATACACACAGGAGTTGGATGAAAGCTGAACATTTGCCTCAAACATTTGACACTGTCTTCCCATCAAGAAAAAAAAAAAATGTGAAACTAGAAGTCCCAAAAGATTCTCTTCATAGCAATTCAGATTAATAGTTTAAGACACACTTATAATGTCATAGAAAAGTGGAGAATTCTGTGAAAATTTAGTAATTACATAATTCTCAAATCATAGCAATAATAACACATTCAGCAGTGTATTAAAAATTAAACAAATAGTACGGTATTTTGTGAGAGTATAGAGATATGAAAGAAACCAGAAGAGACTAATGTGAATATTTTTGAGTAGCCAAAGTGAATTTTTTTAGAACTTCTAATAGCCAAAATTCAGTTTTTTTTTTTTTTTTTTTTTTTTTTTTTTTTTTCCTTGCGTTATGCGGGCCTCTCACTGTTGTGGCCTCTCCCATTTGCGGAGCACAGGCTCCGGACGCGCAGGCTCAGTGGCCATGGCTCACGGGCCCAGCCGCTCCGCGGCATGTGGGATCTTCCCGAAACGGGGCACGAACCCGCGTCTCCTGCATCGGCAGGCGGACTCTCAAGCACTGCGCCACCAGGGAAGCCCCAAAATTCAGTTTTAATGAGGGCATGGTGCTGTTTACAAACAGGAATCCAACGTATTGTATGTCATAACACTGAAAGAATGAGGTAATACTAAGCTTGGCCAAAAAACTATTGTTTTGTTTCACTCTTAAATAGTTTAACTATTGTGCTTAAATCACCCAGTTAAATAAATCAGATATATTGTTTGTTTCTTCATTGCCCTGATTGGTTGCTTGATGGAACAGTTCAGTCATAATGGCTGAATTATGGCAGAATTGGTGCCCATAAATACGGTCTAGAAAGGATTATATACTTTTTAGATTGGAAAACACAGTATAGATTTCCTTGTCCAATGTTTGTAATCAACTATACTTTTACAAGTATCGTCTATAAAATCTCATGCTGGAAGGAATTTGGAAGGACCAATGATACTTTTTGGCAAAATTTGACATTTGCCTCTTGCAAAATGCTGGAAAGAGCTTGGGCTTTGGAATCAGAAGTCTTGAGTTCAAGTCTTAGTCCTATCTCATGTAACTATATAAACTCAGTCAAGTCACAATCTCTGGGTGTCTACTTCCTCATTTGTAAAATAGGGGCAATAATACCTACCACACAGGTCTGTAGAAGAGGTATATGGTTGTTATTTTTTTCATTTGTATTATTTTTAGATTCCACATATAAATAATATCATTTAGTATTTATCTTTTTCTGTCTGACTTACTTCACTAAGTATAATATTCCCTAGGTCCATTCATGCTGCTGCAAAAGGCAATATTTCATTCCTTTTTATGGCTGAATAATATTCAATTATATATATATATATATATATATATATATATATATATATATATATATATATATATACATACACATATCTTCTTAAGCCAACTGTCTTTTGATGAACACTTGTGTTGTTTCTGTGTCTTGGCTATGGCAAATAGTGCTGCTATGAACACTGGGGTACATGTACCTTTTCAAATTAGAGTTTTTGTTTTTTTCTGGGTATATGCCCAGGAATGGGATTGCTGGATCATATGATAGCTCTATTTTTAGTTTTTAAAGGAACCTCCCTACTGTTTTCCATAGTGGCTGCACCAATTTACATTCCTATTAGCAGTGTAGGAGGGTTCACTTTTCTCCACACCCTCCCCAGAATTTATTGTTTGTAGACTTTTTGATGATGGCCATTCTGACAGGTGTGAGGTGACACCTCATTGTGGTTTTGATTTGCATTTCTCTAATAATTAGTGATATTGAGCATTTTTTCATGTACCTGTTGGCCATCTGTATGTCTTCTTTGGAAAAGTGTCTATTTAGGTCTTCTGACCATTTTTTGATTGGGTTCTTTGTTTTTTTGATATTGAGTTATATGACGTCTTTGTATATTTTGGAGATTAACCCCTTGTTGGCTGCATCATTTTCAAATATTTTCTCCCATTCCATAGGTTGTCTTTTCGTTTTGTTGATGGTTTTCTTTGCTGTCCAAAAGCTTTTAAGTTTGATTATGTCCCATTTGTTTATTTTTGCTTTTATTTCTTTTGCCTTGGGAGGCTGATCTAAGTAAATATTGTTATGATTTATGTCAGAGAATATTTTGCCTATGCTCTCTTCTAGGAGTTTTATGGTGTCATGTCTTATATTTAGGTCTTTAAATCATTTTGAGTTTATCTTTGTATATGGTGTGAGAGAGTGTTCTAATTTCATTGATTTACATGTAGCTGTCCAGGTTATTTGTTATGTTTGCATTCTTTGGTAATAAGCATGAATAGAACATACATGACTGGGACCAAACTAGCCCTTGGATCTGGAGATGAATTTGCACTGGACTCTTAGTTTCAATGCATACTTGATAGATGAATAAAGAGACAAATCAATGAAGCATATATTGACTCTCAAATCCTGTAAGAGCTTTTTTTTCTATTCCCAGCTATCCAAATCCTTTCCACTTCCTCCGCTAAGCTTTCTGTGATTGCCTCCTTTCATCAGATCTGCAGTGGTCAGCTTCTGCGTTTTGAATTTATATATCATCTTTTATTGCTCTTAGGTATCCTTTTTCTATCCAAATAAAACGAGCTGCTTGAGTGCTGTTATTTCATTATTACCCCACTGCAACCAAAAGGGTGCTGTCCCCACAAGATGTTTTTAATAAATATGTGCTAACCAATGGACTAGAACATTGCCTGATGATGGGAGACATTGTGTGGTGGCAAACAGTGGCACAGAGCATGTAATGGAATGCAATCCGCTGCTGTGCATACTAACCGATAAATGCGATGATGTTAATGTTACATGTGGTTATTTTGAAAATGCATATTAAAAACGTCTTGCTTTATAAAATTCATTGCATTTTATGAAGATTATCTGTACTTTTATTTGTTCCTTTTATGGTATAATCAAATTTCAATTTGTACCAGAGTATTGTCGTCAGTTGAAAACTTTGGTGAGAAATACAAGTCCCCTACTATTCTGGGATACATTAAATTTAAAGTCTCCTGGAAGTCCTGATCTTTGTTCAAAAGTTTGCTTTCTTTTGCAACACTTTTCCTGCCATCTAACTACTCTGTCTGTTGTCAGGTAATATTAATTCAACACCCATTGGTGAATACCTGCTATAGGTCATAAACTGTAGTAGCTAACAAGGATTCAGAGATAAATATGACACAATCCCTGTCCTCAAGGATTTTACTGTCTGAGGGTGGGAATATCATTTTAAATAGTTACCATAAAGCACTGTGGCAAAGGCAGTGATAGTTCTGTACACAGTATTGTATGATCCCCCAAAAAGGCCTCCTAACCAGCCTGGGAGAGATCAAGGAAGGCAAGGAATGGGGAGACAAGAAGCAGAGGACAATCCCATGGAAGACAGTGATGCTTTATTAGGAAATGGAACTTAAACCCATGCACTATAGGGAGCATAGAAAGTAAGAGTTAAAGATGACTATGTTAGATCACTCTCCCAGCCATGTGTAAGTGGAATTTGAAGGAGGCAAGTCAGAATGGAGATAAGGAGACCAAATAGAAAAATGTTGCAGTAGCTTGGAAAAGAGATGATGAGTTCTAGTTGTAGTTATTTTTCATGGAACTGTAGACTGTCTGGTGTTGAAAGGTACATCTTTCATAGTTTAAATATTTATATAGTTAATAGTTAATAAATACCTACTGTATGTGGGACAGTGGGTACAAAGGGACAAAGAGAACATTTAGTCTTTGTCAAAACAGGAAAAATGCAAAAGTATGACAAATGCTGTGAAGTAGGTATAGTTAGGTATTATGGCAGCACCAGTGAAGGACTACTAACTCACCCTGGGGAATCAGGGATACAGCACTGTGAGACAGCCAGGGAAAGAAGGTGCAGGTACAGAGACATCCGGGAAATATAGGAATGGGAAATAATATATAAAAGACACAAAGTCATAGAGGGACATGTCATGTTCTCTTCAGGGAAATGTGAATAATTCTGCATGGCTGGAGCAGAATTACACCCGAGGGGCACAGTGTGAAAGAATATATGTCACTGGTAGGATTATGTTTAGGAATCATGTGAAGATTTTAAGCAAGGACAAAACATATCAGATTTATGTTTGGAAAAATCTTCTTCCAGCAGATGGATAGATTTCAAAAGAAAACTGTAGCTAAGGAGACTGTGAGGCAATGATAAGGGTTTAAATAAATGTAGTAGTTGGAGATTAAATAAAATAGGTCAAATCCAAGAATTGCCCAGGAGGCAAAAATTATAACTGATGATTCCATAGTACTGGGAGCAAATATGAATGTATGGCCCCCACTCAAGAGGAATGCAGGGAAAACCAGGATTTACTAAAAACAAGGAGGAGGCAAGGTATGAGTCTATGAAAATGATGGAAAATGTATGTTTATTTATTTTCTTTTTTTGAGCCATGGGTTAGAAGTTCTAAGAGCTTAGATAGTATAAACGTTTGGGGATGTGAGAATGAAAGCAATAGTGAGATAATATGATTGGAAGAATATGAATAAAGAGTATGGGAGAGAAGAGATAAATAAAGGGGCTGCCACTGAGGGCATTAGCCAAGAATAATCAACTGAGTAAGCCATTCATTCACTCAACAAATACGTTTTGATTTCCTATAATGTACTAAGTACTCTGCTAGGTGTTGGGAATACAGTAATGGGCCATGTTTACCAGGGGAAGACTGACTGGACTGGCTTTATAGTTTCAGATGTTGAGTTGATTTGGTACTCTTGCTGGCTGAGGCTTCAAGTGGGGAGAGAAAGAATGAAATTAGTGGCCCACGGCATCACCTACAAAGAGCAGCATAGTGCAGTCTACATTACAATACTCATGCACTGGACTCAGCCAGGTCTGAGTCAGCTCTGATGCGTAGGGTATGTAGTCTTGAAAAAGTAATTCAATTTCTCTGTTGTTTTTCTTGTTTATAGAATGAGAATAATGATAGTCACCTTGTAAGTCTACTATGAGTATTCAAATGAGGTGCATTTAAGGGCTAAGTACCCGGCTCAGAGTATGTACAAAATAATTGTTACCATCATCACAATTTGGTACCTATATTTAGAGCCACATGTAAATCAAAGACCTGGTTACCTCAGGACATGGAGACCGACTCTGAATTCACTGAGGCCTGTGTGGGCTGAAGTGACACGTAAGGTCAAAGGCAGCTTCTTTAAGGACGACTGACTTCATGTGCAAGGACCTCAAAATTGACACTACTGTTAACTTGTTTATTTTCTACTTTTCTTTTAGCAAGTGAGATCTTTACAATGTTTTAATGGAGCTGGGACTCTTTATTCTACTTGTTTAGATTAGGGGTCCAAATTCCTTCACTGGGATTAAAGCTAATAAATAAATAATTTATATTTTTATTGAATAGGTTGTGACTACCAAATTCAAGTGATCAATTTGGTTTATGATGCAGGTAACCTTCATCCTTCCAGATAATTTTGGAAAAGAGCCTCATGATAATGTTGGAAAGAATCTCTCTTCTCATGGAAAAAAGAGCCTCATGAGAAGAGCTTTGATATCAGCCCAACACAGTTATCAGTCTGCTAACACACTGGGTATCCTGGGGTTTAATCAACTGCAGAGAACAGTAGTACTTATTAAGCATGATGATTCTCTAGGCAGAAATCTTCCCAGGGCACATGTGACAAAGAAAAATGAGGCTGTGACTCTGTGTGGAGCTGAAATAATTGGGGAGGCTGGGGGACCAAGCAAAGATAATTATTGTCTCAGTTGTCAGAATAATCCTGCTTACTTGGGTTAAATTGAACTTATGGAATTGAAGGTTTGTGATGTAAGAGTCATTTTAGAAGGCAGACACAAAGAGTTATTGTAACTACAGGAGATGTTAAATCTGTTCCTGATTTTACTATGATGGGTAAAGTCTACAGTAATATGAAAAAGTAGAGTAGTAATGCTATGATTTTCAGACCCCTCATCTGGCTTTTTAGACCTCCAACAATTTTCTTCCACTTACTGTACAATGTATCTCTCTCTCCAAGGGTAATATGCAAAATATTGGGATACATCTGTAAATCTTTTCTTTATACTGTACAACATTCAGCTATGGAAAAGTAAAACACAGAGTCTAAAAACTTTCTGTCTCCTTACTCTCACTGGAAACCTTTGACTCCAGGTTGACACAGCAGAGAGAAACTGGGTTTTGCAAACAGCCTGACTTGGGTTACAAGTCCACTCTCACTAGCTGTGTGACCTTGGGCAAGTTATGTTCTATTTCAGAAACCCTTGAACCCATCTAAAAAATGACAGTAAGCAAGCCTACTTAGAGTAGCTGCAAGTGTTAAATAGGAAAGCCTGTTAGAGAGGAAAGCCTGTTAGAGCACAGAGTTCAAGGGCCTGAATCACCCTTTCATTTAACCTCACTAAACCACTGAACAGAGACCTGGGAGTGGACATAACCAAGCTAATATCCCAGAACCTTGAATTCTAGATCCAACTTTGCCACTTATTTATAGGGTGTCCTTGAGCAAGTCGTTTACCTCAGTGGGCTCCAGCCTTCCATGGGTAAGAGGTAAGAATTGGAATAATGGGCCCCAGGGTTTCCCTCAGCTCCTTGAGAAGCACCTCACTTCCATAGGTGTGCCCAGACAATCTCCACTACTGGCATGACTCTTACTCTTTTTTCACTTGTCCCAATGTCTTCTATTTCATCAGCCCATAGTGATCTTCCTACCTCTGCAATAGCATGAGATTTCCTGGGTGTATCACTCACCATACCCTTGATTGTCACTCACTGGGCACTTGATTATAAGCAGCCTTCTTTTAATTTTTAAGCTTTCTTGAATTTTAGGTCTTGGCTCCTTATCTAGAACAAAAATCTTCCTGAAGAAAGGAGTCTGTGTGTGTGTGTGTTTTGCTTTTTTTTTTTTTTAATAACATTATTTAGTGAAAATTTACTTCAAGGCCTGAAAATACTGACTAGTCGAAAATGGCCCTACTGCAATTTCTTATAATATATAAATACTTAATAAAAAACTTTTAAAAATGTAGACATTATTAACTAATTCCTAAACCACACACTATAGGTTTTTCAAAAGCAATAGTAATTTAACAAAATGTAAGGTGACAACACAATATCAAAGAATTTTCACACTTAATGAGGACAGAATCAGCAGCAAGGTACTCGAACAAACACAAATCTTTTTTACACTTTCCATGTTCGTTTTTAACTTTGTTTCATAGAGCCACTGATAATTGAGGCTTCTTTCAAGTATAGGATTTCTAGCATTAAATTACATTTTCTAAGTATTTCTATAGAGGATAAATGAAAAGAACACATACTACATTGTTTGCTGTAAATTCACACACCAAAAATTCAAAGCAATCCAACTGAATTTACTGCTGCTTCCCCCTTCTCCAAAATTAGCTTTAGATGTTTTTCTAAATATTATATAAACTGTTTTGTTAAAATCAGTTCTCTCATTTATACAGATTAGGGGAAAATGATTTTATAAAGAGTTATCTTTAAAATTAGCTTCTAGATAGTACTCTTTAGCCTTAAATTACATTGTGCACACACAACTACAACAGTTCACATTTGCTCAGGAACATATAATCACGTTAAAAACAAATAACTTTGTATTTCATAGTCTAGTTGGCTCTTCAATAGTTTTCCTAAAGGGGAAACAAGTATTTTGTGTTGTTTGAGAAACTGGTATATATAAATGAACTGCTAGGTGCTCATTTAAACTTTGAGGAAACCTAAACATGAAGTTTGGGGTGTTTTTTCTAAAATGTAAGAGATATGCGCTTGAGTGCTGCCAGAGGTCTGCAGAGTGAAAGATGCTGCTGTGCAGAGGTGAAGGCAATGACAACCACATGCACAGAAAGATAGACAAAATGAAAAGGCAGAGGACTATGTACCAGATGAAGGAACAAGATAAAACCCCAGAAAAACAACTAAATGAAGTGGAGATAGGCAACCTTCCAGAAAAAAGATTTCAGAATAATGATAGTGAAGATGATCCAGGACCTCAGAAAAAGAATGGGCGCAAAGATTGAGAAGATGCAAGAAATGTTTAACAAAGACCTAGAAGAATGAAAGAACAAACAAACAGAGATGAACAATACAAAAACTGAAAAGAAAAATACACTAGAAGTAATCAATAGCAGAATAACTGAGCCAGAAGAAGGATAAGTGATTTGGAATACAGGATGGTGGAATTCACTGCTGCAGAACAGAACAAAGAGAAAAGAATGAAAAGAAATGAAAACAGGCTAGGAGACCTCTGGGACAATATTAAATGCAAAAACATTTGCATTATAGGGGTCCCTGAAGGAGAAGGGAGAGAAAGGACCTGAGAAAATATATAAAGAGGTTAGAGTCGAAAACTTCCCTAACATGGGAAACGAAATACCCACACAAGTCTAGGAAGCACAGAGAGTCCCAGGCAGGATAAACCCAAGGAAAAACATGCTGAGATGCATAGTAATCAAATTAACAAAAATTAAAGACAAAGAAAAATTATTGAAAACAACAAAGGAAAAATGACAAATAACATACAAGGGAACTCCCATAAGGTTAATAGCTGATTTCTCAGCAGAAACTCTACAAGCCAGAAGGGAGTGCCACGATATATTTAAAGTGATGAAAGGGAAGAACCTACAACCAAGATTACTCTACCTGGCAAGGATCTCATTCAGATTCGATGCAGAAATCAAAAGCTTTACAGGCAAGCAAAAGCTAAGAGAATTCAGCACCACCAAACTAGCTCTACAACAAATGCCAAAAGAACTTCTCTAAGTGGGAAACACAAGAGAAGAAAAGGACCTACAAAAACAAACCTATAAAAATTAAGAAAATGGGAATAGGAACATACATATTGATAAACGTGAATGGATTAAATGCTCCAACCAAAAGACACACACTCGCTGAATGGATGAAAAAACAAGACCCATATATATGCTGTCTACAAGAGATCCACCTCAGACCTAGGGACACATACAGACTGAAAGTGAGGGGATGGAAAAAGATATTCTATGCAAATGGAAATCAAAAGAAAGCTGGAGTAACAATACTCACATCAGATAAAATAGACTTTAAAATAAAGAATGTTACAAGAGACAAAGAAGGACACTAAATAATGATCAAGGGATCAATCCAAGAAGAAAATATAGCAATTATAAATATATATGCATGCAACATAGGAGCACCTCAATACATAAGGCAACTGCTAACAGCTATAAAAGAGGAAATTGAAGGTAACACAATAATAGTGGGGGACTTTAACACCTCACTTATACCTATGGACAGATCATCCAGACAGAAAATTAATAAGGAAACACAGGCTTTAAATGACACAACAGATGAGATAGATTTAATTGGTATTTATAGGACATTCCATCCAAAAAAAAAAAACTGATTACACCTTCTTCTCAAGGGCACAAGGATCATTCTCCAGGATAGATCACATGTTGGGTCACAAATCAGGCCTCGGTAAATTTAAGAAATGTGAAATCATATCAAGCATCTTTTCTAAATGCAACACTATGAGATTAGAAATCAATTACAGGGAAAAAAATGTAAAAAACACAAACACATGGAGGCTAAACAATACATTACTAAATAACCAAGAGATCACTGAAGAAATCAAAGAGGAAATCAAAAAATACAGACAAATGACAATGAAAACACGATGATCCAAAATCTATGGGATACAGCAAAAGAAGTTCTAAGAGGGAAGTTTAGAGCAATACAATCCTACCTCAAGAAACAAGAAAAATATCAAATAAACAGTCTAAACTTGCACCTAACAAAACTAGAGAAAGAAGAGCAAACAAAACTTAGAGTTAGTAGAAGGAAAGAAATCATACAGATCACAGCAGAAATAAATGAAATAGAAGCAATGGCAAAGATCAATGAAATTGAAAGCCTGTTTTTTGAGAAGATAAACAAAATTGATAAACCTTTAGCCAGACTCATCAAGAAAAAGAAGGACAGGACTCAAGTCAATAAAACTAGAAATAAAAAGGAGAAGTTACAACAGATACCACAGAAATACAAAGCATCATAAGAGACTACTACAAGCAACTCTCTGCCAATAAAATGGAATATCTGGAAGAAATGGACAAATTCTTAGAGAGGTATAATCTTTCAAGACTGAACCAGGAAGAAATAGAAAATATGAACAGAAGAATCACAAGTAATGAAATTGAACCTGTGATTAAAAATCTTCCAAGAAACAAAAGTCAAGGACCAGATGGCTTCACAGGTGAATTATATCAAACATTTAGAGAAGAGCTAACACCCATCCTTCTCAAAATCTTCCCAAAAACTGCAGAGGAAAGAACACTCCCAAACTCCTTCTACGAGGCCACCATCACCTTGATAACAATACCAGAGAAAGATACTACAAAAAAAGAATATTACAGATCAAGGTCACTGATGAGTATAGATGCAAAAATCCTCAACAAAATACTAGCAAACATAATCCAACAGCACATTAAAAGGATCATAAATTATGATCAAGTGGGGTTTATCCCAGGAATGCAAGGATTCTTCGATATACGCAAATCAATCAATGTGATACACCATATTAACAAATTGAAGAATAAAAACCATATGATTATCTCAATAGATGCAGAAAAAGCTTTCAACAAAATTCAACACCCATTTATGAAAAAGTCTCTTCAGAAAGTGGGCATAGAGGGAAACTACCTCAACATAATAAAGGCCATATATGACAAACCCACAGCCAACATCATTCTCAATGGTGAAAAACTGAAAGCATTTCCTCTAAGATCAGGAGCAAGACAAGGATGTCCACTCTCACCACTATTATTCAACATAGTTTTGGAAGTCTTAGCCATGGAAAGCAGAGAAGAAAAAGAAATACAAACTGGAAAAGAAGAAGTAAAACTGTCACTGTTTTCTGATGTTATGATACTATACATAGAGAAACCTAAAGATGCCCCAGAAAACTCCTAGAGCTAATCAATGAATTTGGTAAAGTAGCAGGAAACAAAAGTAATGCACAGAAATCTCTTGCATTCCTATACACTAACAACAAAAGATCAGAAAGAGAAATTAAGGAAACAGTCCCATTCACCATTGCAACTAAAAGAATAAAATACCTAGGAATAAACCTAGCTAAGGAGGTAAACGACCTGTACTCAGAAAAGTATAAGACACTGATGAAAGAAATCAAAGATGACACAAACAGGTGGAGAGATATACCATGTTCTTGGATTGGAAGAATCAATATTGTGAAAATGACTATACTACCCAAAGCCATCTACAGATTCAATGCAATCCCTATCAAATTGCCAGTGGCATTTTTTACAGATAGATCAAAAAAAATCTTAAAATTTGTATGGAGACAAAAAAGACCCCAAGGAGCAAAAGCTGTCTTGAGGGAAAAGAACAGAGTTGGAAGAATCAGACTCCCTGACTTTAGATTATACTACAGAGCTACAGTAATCAAGACAATATGGTACTGGCACAAAAACAGAAATATACATCACTGGAACAGGATAGAAAGCACAGCGATAAACCCACACACCTCTTGTCAACTAATCTATGACAAAGGAGGCAAGGATATACAATGGAGAAAAGACAGCCTCTTCAATAAGTGGTGCTGGGAGAACAGGACAGCTACATGTAAAAGAATGAAATTAGAACACTCCGTAACACCATACACAAAAATAAACTCAAAATGGATTAGAGACCTAAATGTAAGACCGGACACTATAAAACTCTTAGAGGAAAACATAGGAAGAACACATTTTGTCATAAGTCACAGCAAGATCTTTTTTGACCCACCTCCTAGAGTAATGGAAATAAAACCAAAAATAAACAAATGGGGCCTACTGAAACTTAAAAGCTTTTGCAAAGCAAAGGAAACTATAAATAAGATGAAAAGACAACCCTCATAATGGGAGAAAATATTTGCAAATGAATCAATGGACAATGGCTAATCTCCAAAATATATAAACAGCTCATGCAGCTCAATATTAAAAAAACAAACAACCCAATCCAAAAATGGGCAGAAGACCTAAATAGACATTTCTCCAAAGAAGGCATACAGATGGCCAAGAAGCACATGAAAAACTGCTCAGCATCACTAATTATTAGAGAAATTCAAATCAAAACTACAATGAGGTATCACCTCACACCAGTTAGAATGGGCATCATCAGAAAATGTACAAACAACAAATGCTGGAGAGGGTGTGGAGAAAAGGGAACCCTCTTGCACTGTTGGTGGGAATGTAAATTGATGCAGCCACTATGGAGAACAGTATGGAGGTTCCTTAAAAAACTAAAATTAGAACTACCATACGACCCAGCAATCCCACTACTGGGCATATACCCTGAGAAAACCATAATTCAAAAAGAGTCATGTACCAAAATGTTCATTGCAGCTCTATTTACAATAGCCAGGACATGGGAGCAACCTAAGTGTCCATCGACAGATGAATGGATAAAGAAGATGTGGCACACATATACAATGGAATATTACTCAGCCATAAAAAGAAACAAAATTGAGTTATTTGTAGTGAGGTGGATGGACCTAGAGTCTGTCATACAGAGTGAAGTAAGTCAGAAAGAGAAAAACAAATACTGTATGCTGACACATATATATAGAATCTAAGAAAAAATTTAAAAAGGTTATGAAGTACCTAGGGGTAAGGCGAGAATAAAGACACAGACCTACTGGAGCATGGCCTTGAGGATATGGGGAGGGGGAAGGGTAAGCTATGACAAAGTGAGAGAGTGACATGGACATATATACACTACCAAACGTAAAATAGATAGCTAGTGGGAAGCAGCCGCATAGCACAGGAAGATCAGCTAGGTGGTTTGTGACCACTTAGAGGGATGGGATAGGGAGTGGGAGAGGGAGGAAGACGCAAGAGGGAAGAGACATTGGAACATATGTATATGTATAACTGATTCACTTTGTTATAAAGCAGAAACTAACACACCATTGTGAAGCAATTATACTCCAATAAAGATGTTAAAAAGAAAAACAAAAAAACCCAAAAAGACACATGCACCCCAATGTTCATTGCAGCACTATTTACAACAACCAGGTCATGGAAGCAACCTAAATGCCCATCAACAGACGAATGGATAAAGAAGATGTGGTACATACATACAATGGAATATTACTCAGACATAAAAAGGAATGAAATTGGGTCATTTGTAGAGACATGGATGCATCTAGAGACTGTCATACAGAGTGAAGCAAGTCAGAAAGAGAAAAACAAATACCGTATATTAACGCATATATGTGGAACTTAGAAAAATGATACAGATGAACTGGTTCACAGGGTAGAAATAGAGACACAGATGTAGAAAACAAACATAAGGACACCAAGGGGGGAAAGGGGCGGGGGGCGGGGGGTGGTGGGATGAACTTGGAGTTTAGGACTGACGTATATACACTAATATGTATAAAATAGATAACTAATAAGAACTTGCTGTATAAAAAAATAAATAAAATAAAATTCACACACACAAAAAAGTGAAAAGATTCTGAGAATGGGACAGGACCCAATCCCTTAATGGCTAAATAAATTATGATTCTGTTATTAATTAATAAAAATGGATGTGAAATCTACAAAAAAGAGAGATATGTATTTAATCGCTGTTTATATAGTGAAGGGATGGGATGGCACATACAGACTCAGATGAAACTACATTTTGTAAATGGAGAGTTGTAGGATATTCTAAATGGAAAAACTGACACTGACAATTGTTTACAGGAAGCAAAGGTTAAGAAAAATGTTGAAGAATATTTACTCTTAAAAAGAGAGAAGTGTTATACTACACAAAAATGAGACCTAGAGATTCGAAAAACGCTCATTTTGCTGTTTTAAAAGAAAAACAAAAAAATAATAGGCACAGAGTGTAGACCAATTAAAACTGAGGCAGCTGTAACAAAAATGGAACACAGTACAGTGGTTTGAGCCCTTAAAGGAAATGACTAATTAAAATGAAATTTCACAAGTTTTCATGTCTATAATAATACATAAATGCACAAAATATCAAAAATACGAAGTCTGGATTTTCCCCCCTTGGTTTGTAATAAACTGTCAAACTTCTGCTTAATATAGTTACTTTTATAAGCCTTCTGATTAGCAAAGCATGCTATGCAGGTCCATGCATGCCAGAATTTTACCATGAGAATTATAGTTCTCATCTCAAACTAATGACTTGCCTGTTACCCATATTTATATATATTTCATTTCCATTATAAAACACTTAAGACCTTTCTAGTGGTACATTTTAATCAACATATATAAAATAGAATCTTGATTTTTAAAATGAAGCTTTTTAGTACTGTAACATGATGGGTTTAATTGAACAGTTGGAACATAATATGGTAACTACATTAAACTGTTTAAACTAATTCACAGCTGTAGGTAAATGTTTGATTTTTAAAATATAACCAAGATGAGACTGTAGAGTTATGAGCAGTAAAATATTAGAAAACAGTGAATGAATAAATAAGATGCTTTTCCTTCAGTGGCCATTCATTATTTTGCTTTTAGGAACCGGGAAGAAATTGTCTTCTTTGAGTTTCAAAGGTTCTGGCAACTCTAGTCGTTTCTTGGCTTCCTCAGTATCACTTTGAAATGTTGAAATAAGTGACTCTAAAGAATCAAAGTTCTTTTCTGGTCTGAGGTAGCCAACAATGGCCACATTAAGAATTTCCCCATAGAAGTCCTCTTTGAATGTATGCATGATATGAGTTTCTCTGGACTTTTTTGTATTCTTGTAGTATGGGTTCCATCCTATGCTCACCACCGTCTTACGGAAGTCTCCACTTCCAACACTGGCCCAACCATAAATGCCAGTGGATACATCAGCTGGAATATTATCTGCTGCTTGTTCAGGAAACTCAGCTGTAGGGATGCCCTGCTGCTTGGAGCCGCGACCGAAGCCCCGCACCCCTTGGCCGCTGCAGAAGTACGGCAGGTGCCTCATGACGTGTCGTCCGCACGGGGTGCGGGCTGCGGTCCAGTCCGCGCGTCCGGCGGCGCCGCTGTCGAGGCGGTGCCTGGACCCCCCCGGACCAGCTGGGGGATACGGGCTGGAGCTGCGCCGGCCGGCCGGCCGGCCCGGCGAGCACACGTTCTCACAACCGGCCGAGCCGCGCGGACTACACGCTGCGGCGAGACCCTCGCGCGGCTGACCGAACAGAAGGTGCCGGGCGACGCAGAGGCTGCGTCTGGGCTCCGGAACGCCGGCGATCGCGGAAGTAAGTCAGGAGTGTGTTTTATGCTTTGTGGCTTCCTTCAGTTTGTTCCAGGAACAAAGTAGGTGATTAATGATACCTTGTTGAAGTAACAGTCAACATTAAATGTACAACAGCACAGATGTGTGAGATTATGGATTTAGAACAAGCAATGGCGCCATTCTGGGAAGGGCTGAGCCTGATGCCATGCCCCAAGAATCCACTCATCCACATCTTTCCATCTTTTTCTATCCGTCTGCAAGGACTTTTATCAAGGCTTACCCATGCATGTGGAGAACTAAGCCTGCCTTCTCTCTGAATTTCTGGGAAGTCCTTCTCCAACTTGAACTGTGCTGTTTTACACTGTGAGAGATTTTCAATTCCTTTTTCCTGGGAGCAATGGGCAGAACTAATCTGCATGACATTCTACTGTCTCGGTAGGGGACAGGCAGGTATGACTCAGAGCCTGTTTGATTTCCAAAACGTCTTTCCAAGGGGTTATGGCTAATGAGCTCACCTTTGGGTCTGCCAACAAAAGAGGCCCAAGGAGACACCAGGTCAGTTGAAATCCACCAGTCTCAGAGAGGGAAGATGTGGCACACCAGCATGGCTTATGAATGCCTGCCAGGCAACCTTATAAACAGGAAACCCTGACTCTGAGAAACTAGCTTCACTGCTTCAGTCCAGCTTATCACCAGCTAATCCCACACATAACTCTTAGTGGGAATAACCAGGAAAAACAAGAGTCATAAAGTCTGTATTCATGAAATTTTAATCTGTGTTAGCGTTAGTCTTAGGGCTCTACTTTTATTTATTCATCAAATATTTGTTGTATCGGGGATGATTCAAACAAAAATCACTGCCCTCCCAACCCCCTGGAACTCATATGCTGTTATAAGACTCAAAAAGCATCCAAATTCATACAGAGTTACACCGGTTTACCAACCTGAGCCCCTTTGCCCCTCAGCCCCCAGTCTCTTCAGGGCTTAGTTAACTAGGCTCTATCTCATGTGAAACAAATACCTAGCCCTGTCCTTGCTGCTCAGATATTGATTTCAATATAGTTGAAAAGGTCATAAAAGCACCAGAATTCACATTCTGGTCATTAGTGTGGTAACACACTTTCTGAACATGTGACAATTGTGACTGGTGTGTTTTCCAACTCCCTCATCATTAGTGAGTAGCTCTGCAAAGGATGAAATTAACGATTACCTAATGATGCTGGGGAAGGAGCAGGAGACGGCATTAACCCCCCTCAAAACCACAGCAGCAGCATCATACCACGCCTCTTAATAGAACTACACAATTTTCAAAGTACCTTTACTCATGTTTTCAATTATTGATTGCTTAGAGCTTTGGTAGGTTTTCCCAATAAAAACTGAAACCAACTAGAAATCCAGATTAATTTTAAAACATATGTCTTGGATGCCCACTACGTGTAAAACATCTTGCCAGGCACTAAAAACCTACAAATGAACAAGAGAGGCAGGACCCCTGCCTTCATGAGAGTGAAAACAAAGACGTGGAGTACTGAGGGAGCCAGGGAGGGACCCTGAACCAGTCTTAGAAAGCACTGGAAGTTTTCTGAGGAAGCTGAGCCCATGCTTGGCCCTGAAGGGCAAGTTAGACTTTGGTGAGTGGAGGAGTTAAAAATATTAGTTTCTCATTGGCCATATGACAGAATGAACATCTGTTCCATTGTCTCTGGGGATGGTGAGAGACGTTGGAAAGAGCAGGTAATTCTGCATATTAAATTATAACGCACTAGGTGGCTGGTTAGATGAAAGAGTCTGGTTTTATAATCTTTCTTTCCATGAAGTCACCATATGCTCACCTTTCAGCTGGAGCACGGTCCTGGGGCTGAAATGCTCGGCAGCCGGTGACCATTTTTGTTCCATAAGATTAAAATTACATTTAAAAAAAATATATAAACACAATCAATGGTAATTGTTTTTTAAAGTTGGGAAAAGCAGAAAAGTATAAAAAAGAACAGAGAAATACGCAGTAATGCTAGGGCTTCCCTGGTGGCGCAGTGGTTGAGAGTCCACCTGCCAATGCAGGGGCCACGGGTTCGTGCCCCGGTCCGGGAAGATCCCACGTGCCGCGGAGCGGCTGGGCCCGTGAGCCATGGCCGCTGAGCCTGCGCGTCCGGAGCCTGTGCTCCGCAACGGGAGAGGCCACAACAGTGAGAGGCCCGCGTACCGCAAAAAAAAAACAAAAAAAACCAGTAATGCTACAATTCCGAGAATTCAGAGAATATAGGAATTTACATTTTTTAAAAGATATTTCTATTCAACATTTTTCACTGATACAGATACTCATTCATTCACACAGACAACTGGGCTCCTTCTGGGTGCATTGGGAAGAGGAGAAGAAGATCACAAATGGTGCGTTTCCAGTACTTAGCAAAGGCACAGCGGAATCTAATAGATAGGTTTTAAGATACATAGGTAGTGTTGGTTGGTTTTTAGTGTTTAGGAGATTGTGGTTATTTCATCCTGTGAAAAGTTTAAGTTCCATGAAAATCTGAGCTATGCGTGAATATATTATTATTTAAAATGACTTTTTGAGGTAGGTGTGTTATCTTATCCTTGCTTTACAAAGGAATAAGTTGATAAAATATATTCAACGCGTTAATGGGTAACAGATAACACACCCAGTTAGATCCAGACACCATTTTGCAAAGGATTTCACTTACCTAAATGACTCTGGCTTCCAGAATGGTAACTAGGCTCTGGTACTCCTTCTTAACACAGTGGTTTAACTTCAGAGAGCTAAACAGAAGCGCTAAACAGGTTTAATTAAAATTGATTGAAGCTTTGTAAGATTTTCTTTTTTGCTTTTCTTTGATTTTCTTTGTTAAGAGTGGACTCTATTGACTATATGGCCTTTGCTTGTGTTGGCCACCTTGATACGCATACCTGTTTGGATGCGGTCTGTATTGAGCAACCTTTTCCTTCATTAATAGGGGGAGAAGAATCTGGAAGTGTAAGAAGAAAATCAAGTAGGTTGGAAGCTAGCTGGAGGACCAGCTAGAGAGGGAAAACCCCTGACTACATGATGGACAATAAAAAAAAAAAAAAACATGGCAGAAGGAAATGTCTAAATTTTTAAGTTTTTTTGTTTTGTTTGAGTTTGTACATTCATTAATGCTTTTATGAGAATACATTCCTCTGAAGGGACTAAAAAAAAATGTTGAGTTTCTGGTCTGGGTCAAAGCAGTTGATGGTAAAGATAATATATGTGGATGAACACCCAGGATGGAGAGAAAACTTCCCAGGCCCTGGTATTGTGCATATGAGAAGAATGGAGGAGCAGAGACGGGAGTTGATAAATTCCCTCTCCCCAGATTTCTAGGAGGTCCCAGCTGCAATCTGAGTTCTAGATAGATACAAAAATTGCAATTAATATTCATAAATAGTTTATGGTGCTGATGTGAGCTACCACCAGTACATCCTTAGGGCATTATGACTGCATGTTGTGCCTCCCAGACACCTTGGTGACATCAGTGTTTCCTAGGGAACCTTTCCTAAGCCTATACATCTTTTTATGCTTCCATGATGTTGTTTCTATTGCCTGAAATGCCACTTTCCCTTTTCCCACCCTAACCTCTCACCACTCTCTATTGAAATGATACCTATTCTTGATTTATCAATCTGGACTGTAATGATTTGTTTGCTTGTCTGACTCCCTTAGTTTATAATCCTCTGGAATGTAGGAACTGTGCCTAGTACAGTGGTTAATATATAATAAGAACTTAATAATTTATTGATTCAGTGACTGAATATGAATAAACAAATAAATAAATGAATGAGAGCAAAACTTAAGTCCCACCTCTTTTATGAATTTTCCTATTCTTTATCTCTACTAATATCCAACTTACCTGAGGAACATTTTTTCTAATATACACTAATAATATTCCATTCCTCTTACTACATTTATTGGGTACTTATTATGTATAATAAGTAAGTACATATAATAAGTATAATAAGACACTATGAGATTGCATTTAATCCTTACAACAACCCCATGATGTGGGTACTATTATTGTCTTTACTGGTAAGGAAATAGAGTCTCAGGGAAGGTAGGTGACTCAGCCAAGGTCATGCAGCTGATAAGGGACGGAACCGGGATTTGTGCCCAGACAGTTGGACTCCAGAGCCCACACTTTTCCCACTCACCTCACAAGTTCTCCTGGTCCTTCAGGGCTTGGCTTCCTCAGGAAACTTTGCTGCCTGCACTTGTGTCTCCATTGTCTATTTTCTCATCTCTCCCTAGCAGACATCTCTCCCTAGCCTCCTGTGAGGCAGGAATCATGTCTCTTTTCTTCCCATTTTATGTGATCACCATCTTGTGTAGTTATTGGAAAAGGGATTCCTATTCATACCAGGCAGATGAAGAAAGGATGGGCCTGGGGAATTGTCTAGCATTACACAGCTACTTTCTGTCAGAGCCAAGGGTAGGACCTAGGTTTTCAACTCTCATCCCAGGCTTCTTCTCTGGAAGAAAATGCCTTAGCAAAGCCCTTTGTAAACAATTTGGGGCAGATGATAGCATTCACGGAATTCTAGGATTGCAAGAAAACAAAATGATTACCTAGATAAATGTCCTCCTAGAGTGGACAGGTAGTTCATCCAAGGTTGTGGACCAGTAAGTAGAAAGATTGGAGTAATGAGAGCACAGAGAGAGAACTTGCAGTCAAAAGATCTGGGATTTAGCCCCAGTCTGGCACCCAGTTCTTACTGACTGACATGATAGAAAGTATAAATTATTCAGGTTTGAACCAAGTTGATAATGTCTTTACTGTTATTGTCCTTGGCCTATATGCAAAAACAGCTTCTCTCATAGTTTTTCTCTTCATTTATTCTACTTGGCACAGACACTTATTGGATTGCTTTATTATTTTTTTCCCTCAACTTGTGCTGTCTGGCAGTCTCCTGGACTGTTTCTCCCAGCTGCATCTCTCCAACCTCAGCCCTGGTGAGGTGCAACACCCTCTACACACCTTCGGTTTTCATCATAGCTGCTAAGTCAGCCCGTCTGTGTTGCTTGCCTCCCTTCCAGCTGTGTACCACACACCCAACTAAGTCCATTTCCTGGCTGCCATCCTGACCCAGAGCTGCAATTGCTAAAATATTAATGATGCCCATTGTGAAACAACACTGTGAAGCTTGCTGTAAAGTAAAATTGCCAGCGAGGTGGAAACAATGAAATGGAAGAAATAAAGCAAAACCATAATATGAAAAAGGGCCTCAGCATTAAGGCAAAGGAGGACATCCTTCCTTAGCTCTGCCTTCCTTTTCCTAATACCAGGATCTCACTGGGGGAAATGCAGCATCACTGGCTGAGATTCACTATCTTGGCCACCTAGATGGCTTGCATAACAAGGTGGGTGACCCCTGTGGTTTTGCTTGGCTGCCTGCTCTCCTGGGTCCCCTGAGAGAGAAGAGAAGGGAAGGGCAGCATAGATCTGAAAAGAAAAGGCCAACTGTATGGGTAAAGGAAATAGGGGCTCCCTGTGGTTAAAAAGCATTGGTGTGAGGAGGTTTGTAGGATGTTGAGGACAAATCAGGCTGGATTTAAAGGCAAAGAAATGTGATTCCACCCTTTGTCCAATCCTTAATGGAAGCACTTAGCACTTTATGTTTTATGTATTGGACTTCTTAGCCATATTCTGTCATTATCGTTATTGTATTCCCGGTCCCATGCATGGTACTTGGCACAAATCACAATGCTAAGCTATATTTTCTGAATGGATGGACGAATAATCAGAAAGGGGAGGTGAAGAGAGAGAAAACTGACCCTTAACATTTGCAGCATAGTAAATGTTAATATTTTTATTCCTTTTATGACGAAGAGAGTGCAAAGGGCTGGGGACGGAGACATCACAGGAGGAGGAAAGATAATGCCACCTCTGCAAAAGACACTCCTAAACTACACATAGAAGAGAAGTAGACCCCCCAGGACAGGCTCTCCCATCCAGAATATTGAGACCAATCCAAGTGAGTTTTCCAGTAGCTCTCACAGCTACAGGGCATATGCCAGCCTTTCCAGGTGCCAGTGAGTCAAACCCCTTTTGCAGTTTCCCAAAGCAACCTGACCACACTCCCTTTCCTTCCAAGTTCCTCATTTGAGTTCCATTCTCTGACTTCTCTCTTCTTTCTCGTTTTTGTCTTACTCGAGACTAATTCCCACAGGTTCCTCTGGTTCCTATGCTCATTTTCATTACTGGGTATGCTAGTAGTCTTCCAATTTAGGAAATTCTTCTAATCTTCAGTCTTTCAGCCCCCAAACTCTTCCACCTCCCCATTTCACCTCACAGTCTCCTCCCTCCTGGAGCACAGAGCTCTGCAGGTGAAATTCTAGGCAACCATGGCTCATGTGGTGGGGGGAGAGTGGAAGCATGTCCCCTGAAGGCAGAAGGTCTGTTCTAGGTGAGGACCCTAGGTTTCCTTCACACAGTCATAGCTGCAGACCTTCCTTCCCCTTCCTCAGTTTCTGCCCCTTCACTCCACTACTGAACCTGTTCACAGATGCTGCTCAGCAACAGGCAGCTTATTGGGTAGTACAAGCAGCAGCAAGGCTGTGACAGGTGCTCCAGCAGCCAGGCTTTTTTTCAGGCTGTGAGCATGCACACAGAATATATGGTGTGCAACAGAGCCTTTGTCACTCATATTAAATGGTTGCTATGGAACATGTTGCAAGTGAGAAACTGTGGATTTTATTATAAGTGTGATACTAGTCAGAAGGCCCAGAAAACTGGCATAGCAACTATCAACCAGCTCAGGGAGAAGAAAAGAGAGCAGTAGAAACCATTTAGGAGTCCCAACTGATGTTAACATAAGTGGACATCCTCAGGTCTCCTGACCCCTTTCCCTTCACCCAGATTGGTAGGTTGCAAATCTAAACATTTGCAAATTCACAGTTGTAGTCAGTCATCCGGCACATTATGAACTTCCACTGGCGATCCCTGTGGGGAGAGAGTCAGAGAGCTAACGTCAGTGAGAAAAGACACCTTAGGAAAAATCACTGTGAAGAGAAAAGCAGTGAAAAACCTTTGGAGAATTTAGGGCCAACTAATTTCACTTTCCTCTCAGAATATACATCTATGAAGTCTCTAGAAAACCTACAAGTAATCATCTATGAGGTCAGGAGTCCTGGACACCACCTCACCTAGTTCAAGTTGCATCTAGGAGGGGACTAACTAGGTCACTGGCATGTTGAAGTCCTGTTTATCACCAGTGATCAGTTCACCACTGCTTTGTCTCAAAGGGACCTCTTGGACATATAGGTTAACAACTTGTAATAAAAGCATTTATTCAACATTGTCTCCATTTCATGGTAAAGAATCTTCTCTTACCTAGGCCATCCATCTGCTCATTCTTTCTTTTCCTAAATACCTATCATGTGCTAGGCTCCATGCCATACCCTGTGTGTTCCCCTTCAGAAGACACTATCATAGGGAAATGAAGGGAGGGGAAACAACTCTAAAACCCATAAAGTGAAAAAGAAAATGCCTGCCATTCTTGTATAACAAATTGAATTGAGTATTTGTTTAAATGGTCAGGCATGGGTATGAGAGGACATAGAATTGCTCAATTTTGAAAAAAACATGGTGTGGATACATTTCAAGGAATGTTCTTTGCTAAGGGCTAGCCTAAGTTCTTTGTTCACCCATTTAACAAAAATTTTTTGAGATCCTACTCTGCATAGCACTTTTCTGGTCTGATTTTGTTTAACAGTGATAACGGTGATGGTATTGACAATTGTAACTACTATTTGCTGAGTCCTCCAATATATCCCGCATTGCACTAGATGCTTTACATAGTTTTTCATTTAATCCTCATGATAAGTCATTGCTAAGGTGGAGAAGCAGACTCAGAGAAATAAGTGACCTTCATTAACATAATTAGGTGACAATTTCAGGTTCCAAGTTTGTTGAACTCAAATCTTCCTCTTTATCTTATATCAGAATGCCTCCATAACTTGATACCCATAACCCCATCGAGGACATGGGCTGTCACATCCTTTGCAAAGTCTTGATGAAGAGCAAAAAGAAAGAGTCATTCCATATACGATCACACAAATGCTTCCCAAGCACAGTGAGGTCATTCAACCTTAGAATATCCTTCCTCCTTTTCAATCTGAAAGGCCTCTTCCCAGATCAATTTCTCTTAAACACCAAGTGCTAAGATCTTCATCCATCTGGAAGGTGGGACTGACTACTCTCAGTTCTGTGAGATAACAGCAGCAATGGTACATGCTGCTCAAACAGCCTAAGGCAGGCTTTATAATTTGAGTCTGCTGCTCCAGCTTATTTGTTTAGAGTTATTGGGCATAGGGTCCTCCAGTACAGATCTTTAAGAGCCTGGATAACCAACTATTTATTAGTATTTATTCCTGCAGTTGTCAACAGAGGACGTGGCTTGTTTTAGATGAAGGTTAGAAAATTGGTAGCATGCATATTTATCAAATGAATTTTATTACTGTAGACAAGTCTTATTTATCTCTGTGCCAACAGACACAGGTAAATAAGATCTTCAGCCAGGCACTCACACTACTCTTTTATGAGGCTTTTAATTGATGCTAAGCAAACTGTAGACTACTTGGTTGTAAAAGAATCAAGGTACTCAAATCAGGCTTAGTCGCTGATTTCTTTCCTGGACAGTGGTGCTCAAGCAGGGGCAGTTTTGCTCCCCAGGGTTCGTTGCTGTTGTTGCCACAACTCTGGGTGGGGGTTGCTACTGCCAGCTAGTGTGTAGGGGCCAGGATGCTGCTGAACTTCTAGACTGCACAGGAAAGGCTCCTGCAACAAAGAAGTATCTGGCCCCAGTTGTCAGTAGTGCCCCAGATGAGCAGCTCCATTCCAGGAGGAAACCACTATGATTTGCATGCAGAGGAAAAGCTCCTGCCCAGTGAGTCCTGTGCACTGACAATATTTCTCCAAGGTAGTGGCCTCAGCCTCTTTTAGCAGAGTGGAAGAAATCCAAATTGTGGACCTTTAAGCCACTGATTGTTAGTGACAGCAGCAATATTGCATGGGTATATTCATTTTAAACAAATGCATGACATAGTATCTCAGTTTTCCAAGATTTTGAGTTAAACCACATAACTGAAAATTTCCAAGCCAAGCAGTTGGACATTTTAACTGCCAAAATGTATTTATTTGTTGGAAATTTTGGATGGCATGCTTTCTTTACTGTATTCCTTCCTGCCTTCTTAAGGAGGAAATGCAGAACTAATTTTCATGATGACTTGGAGACATCATTAGGAATATTGAGCACTCTGCTATAATGTTATCCAGTGCTGCCTGTTGGGGATACACACACTCCTGTTAAATGTCACCGGGCTTCCATAGTCTTTGAGTTCTTAGGTCTTTCCTATTCTTTCTTTCTTTTTCTTAAGTATGTTTTTGTGTGTCTCACATCATTCAGCTATTTCTTCTCACTGGTGAAGTGAGTCTCATTCTAAGTAGTATCTTCCCTCTTTATTTTTTAATTTGCCCCCTCTAGAAAATAGTAACTAAGCTAGATAAAAACGTATCTAAAATAAAAATAATTAATGTGTGAGAACTAAGAAGTTCTCCTATGAGTAAATGTAAGGGTTTTTGTTCATGGAGCCGGCAACACGTATTGTGTCTTTTCAGAGCTACGTCATAGTTTTTTTTTTCTGTTTTATTTTTTAAATTAAGGATTGTATTAAATAAGTTACTTCAGTTAGGTGTGATATCATTGCACTCAAAAGCATAAATATACACAAAAGATAAGTCACACTCAAATTTGTCAATCTATTATTTAATGAGTTAATGAGTTAGGTTTTGTCCTATTTGAAAAATATTTATTGCTAACTTTTCAGGAATTCATTTGCTGTGTAAAGTGGTGATCACCTGACTAAAAGTAGACAGATCAAACTTTTAACACCTGAATTTATTCATATCTCTTTATTAGTAGGGAGAAGAATTTTTATTTTCTTCTTCTTGTTTTGTTTTGATGTATTCAGTATTTGTGATAAGATTGGGAGCTGATTGTGAGAGCAAACAGATTTAAAAACTTAGTGTCGTTTTCTTTTCCGTTATTTAAATTCTCCTTTTTTATTTCTAAATAAGGTTGGTAAGTTTTGTGTGTTTCTCCCCTCCAGCCCCCTCTCCTTCTTTTCTCTCTCCCTTCCCACAACCCAAAGTGGGGACCATATGGAGAAATGGCATTGGAGAGGGTTCATTTTGACAGTGGGTACTCTTTCAGTCATTTTTGTGCTCTCTTCCTAATGTTTGGTAAGGAAAAATGCTCTTTGAAATTGAATACAGGGAAGAGCTTAGAACATCATGGAATACCAAGTTGGGAATTTCCTGCTCTGAGCAAGCTGGAACACAACCTCATCTCCAAGGGTGAGCTGCTCCATGAAATGGGTTCAATTCCCATTGCTTTCCACTGTCCCATCAATTTCTCAGTTAATCTTAGACCAAGTAGGAAACTCAAATAGGGAAAACCCCAGATCCAGGTTCCTGCAGGCATGATCCTTGTGTGGAGCTGATTCCTGACCTCGCTAACCCTAGCCCATGGTGAAGGCTCACCTTTCCACTGGAGAGAAAGTGGTTGTTGCTCCTCGTATATAGTAATCATAATTGTAGGAAATCATGTCCATTTCCTCACCATAGTGGCCTGGATATTCTGTTGTCAGCCTATGTGGGAAGAACAAAAGGTTAGACGGAAAAGATAAAACTATTATTGCTGGGGGCAAACAGGAGCAAACAAGAGACATACTATAAAGGAGAGATGGAGTTTGAACATTATGGGAGACACAAACCAGAGTTGGATGGCCTCCACCAAGCTATTCCAGGCTGCAAAATGATGGACAGCTTCCTTGCACTTCTCATTCCTTCTTGCCGTTAAACTATACACTAAAAAAGATGTAGATAACTCCTCAGGCCTCGAGGAAATATTGATTAATATCAATATTAATCCATTCCATTCAAGTCCACTAGAACCATGTTTTCAAACTGTGGATTGTGACTTAGTAGCAGATCATGAAATCAATTTAATTGGTTAGTACCAGATGAACTTTAAAAAAAGAAATAGAATAGAAAATATCGGAGACCGCATTGTATACACTAAGGATAAGTTCTTGGGTGTGTGTGTAAAAACTTTGTTTCAAGTATATATGCATGTTTGTATTTATATGATGTTTGTATTGTGTAATAGTTTAATATGCATTTTTTATTGTGAGTCATGATCAAAAAGGTATTTGAAAAATATTAAAGTAAAAGGTAAGCTGTACAAGGGTAGTCTTTACCTAGTCTGCCATTGTTTCTTTGGCACCTAAAACAGTTCCTGGTACCTAGTAAGTATTTGCTGAATAAATAAATAGCCTTGGGAGAGTCATTTAATCTCAGTTTCCTGGTCTATAGAAGAATGAAAGCTACCTTATAGGTTTGTCATTGGCACTAATACAAATATGTGTGACACGTGGTAGGAGTTGAATTATTAGGAGAAATTTTGTTTCTTCTTCCTCCTTCTCCTTTCCTTCTTTCTCCAAAATTACGTCAATCCTGGGCCTCTCTCTGAAGAGGTTCATTGTGGTCCACCCTGGAATAAATCTAGAATTTCCTGGTTCTTATAAGCCTAAACCACTGGGGCTCTTCAGGATCAAAATAGTCCTTTCAGTATGATACAGGTTCCCCAAAGTCTTCATCTTCACCCCCAAGGCTGCTTGGGAAACAAATAGTGAGTGTTAGTAATTTAATGTGATTCGGGGTCACAGGTCATTGTGTGTTGATGATAGAAAGATATCTCCCTGTGTCGTCATAATACTGCGAGATTGTCATGAAATCTTAAAAAGATTGACTTATAAACTGGAAGGTCTCCCAAGAGAATCTCAGTGCTTAGATGCAACAAGATCAATGGTTAGCTCAAGGTAACCTGGGTTAGCCAGAGCCCTAAAAATTCACTGTCTTTGTTCATAACCATTCCTTTTCCCACGTTATGCAGTTGTCCTTGTTCTCTGATTTTTCTCTTCTTAAGACATAATTATGCTCTGTCAGGATGCCAGACCCAACACGTTCATGAAAGGAAATAAGGCTAATGCAGAAGTCTGTTTTGTGCTTCTAAAGAGACCCAGAACAGGGGCTTTATCTTCCTAATGAAAATGTTAAATGACTCATAAGTGGACCTAATAGGTTGTCATTTGGATTCCATTGGTTTATGATCCCGGAGGATCCTAACAAGTGCTAGATTCAAGTTTACCCAAAGAAAGAGGGATTTGTTGAGAATGTGGATAATGCAAATTAGGATTAAAAGAGATGGAGTAGGAGGTGTTTTTCTTGCATCAGGAAGCACAAAGTATTTTCCAGAACTTTTAGAGCATTCTTTAGATACAGTGTATAAAAGTTAATTGCCAAACATTTTAATACCTGCTGAGGCAAAATCTACATAAGGTAATACTGCATTAGGCTAAATCCAATTGCCAAAACTATTGGAAATAATTAGGCTAGACTTTTATTTAAGTCTTTACTGATATACCTTCAGATGATTTGGATAGTTCAATACATTTGGAATAAGTGGGAAAGAGGCTTGAATTTTAAAAAAATCATGACATTTTAAGCTTCAAAGGGGGAAAAAAGTCATCCAACGCTTTCTTCAACGAGCATTCCCTATTGCTTCATTTTTGGAGGTGATCAGACCAAAGGGCCTGCTGTTCAACTGGGAGATTTCTCTGTGGGGGACTGCTGTTCAGTGAATTTCTAGAATGCCCTGGAGAAGGTATTATGCATGCTTATTTGTGTATTTCCATCTTGATCCCAGGCAAGTTTTTGTTTTTGCTTGATTTCTGGGGTTTGGTGTTGTTTTGTTTTGTTTTTATTATAAAATCATGAGATAAAGTTTAGACTATCTTACAGAATCCTAGATTAAAGGGTCTAGGGAAGGAGTTTGGATATTGATAGAAATTATCCCTACTTTATGAAACTGAAAATACAGAGGGAGAAAGGCCCCTTTCCTCCCCTTTGGGAGGAAAGTGAACCTCCCAAACACCATTCATAGAGGGAGCTGCTGTTTCAATATGGTCCAGGATTCTGAATTTTAGAACCAGATAGATGTGTCTCTGTTTAGTTCGTGATGACATGCACACACAAAATATTCTAATAAATGAAAGCCCTAGTAATGGCTCCTCAGAGGAAAAAAAGAATTTAAACTTTCAGAACTAGGTATTGGGACAAGGGTATAGGGAGTCTTTATTCAATTTACTGAAATGAGTCTATTACTGAAGCTCTTCTGTCAGGAGCCTTACATACCCCTTTACAAAGAAGTACATATGTGTTCCTCCTATCACTTTTGGATGAGTGACTATTGGGGTACAATTCCTTGCTTTACATTACTTTTTATGCCCTATGCAGGCAAGAAGAGAGAGACAGAAAGTTGTTCCAAAGCTAAATGAGAACTTGATAACATAGAACCACTTGTACAGCTTCTTGTATTAGATAAGGTTGAAGGAGATGGAAAGAAATTAGTTATGAACTGAAGAGAGCCCATGCAAATGGAAGGGATTTTTAAGACTGATATAGGATTTTCTCATCTAGGGTTATTAAAGCTCTGAAATTATCAGTAGATCCAACTAGAATCAATAAATGATTGCTCTCCAATACGTTACCACAAACTGAACTGCAGCTGATAGATGGCATTCTCCTTTGCTGTGAGAATAGGACATATCACAGAGCTTACTCAGATATATGTTATCACATTCATTTTAAAAATGGGAGTAGAGATAGAATTTAGTTAGATAAAGCGGACAATTTTACTTTTTGTCAGAGGTTTGCTTAAGAAATTATGCAGTTTTTAATAGTTAAAGGGTTTTGACTCTATTCTTTAACAGAAAGTGACTCAGTATAAGATTTTAATAAACTTCACCTTTATTATTGATTACTGAGACTTGAACATAAAGTCAAACTTCATAGCACCAGCATCTATCTGTTACATGTCTGACCTTCTGGTAGGTAGGACAGCTGGATTATTTGGGGTCATCCTAGAGGCTCCACTTTCAGGCCATGCACCCCACTGGAGTGCACATGAACAAATGGGGCCATGTCTCATGACCCAAAGCCAGCTAGTGTCACATCCTCAACCTTATCCCACTTTGTGAAATGCCAGAGAGGCACACACTACAGACTTCTACTGTAAAAACTGGAAGAAAACTCAGCACTTACAAGTTAACAAACCAGAAGGGGGTACCTGAAGAAGCCATACTTCAGCATTTTTAAAGACAAGAGTAAACAATGTTTTCCATCCCATTTTTAAGAGCTCAGCCCATGCTCAAACAACATTTCAGAGAAGTTTCTTCTGGTCAGTCCAATCTCTATTTCTGTTTTGCTCCTATTTTCTCCACTTCCCAATTAACACCTTATTTAAAATATCATATTCTAATGTTCTATTACTTGTTAGCACCACATATTTAGCATCTGATTAAAAACAGAATACTGTATAGCATCTTGTTTCACGATGATGATCAATACAGTGAACTCTTTGAGGGGTCGTTGGTACATGGAAGTCATATACATCTTTATGATCTAGTTCAGCAGTGGGCATGGAGGAGAAATTCAACATTTATAGACTTGATGTGTTGAAGCTGGCCTACATTCTGCATCCGGCCAAAAAGAGGATGCCCCTTTCTGACAGGAAAATCATTGAGAAATGTCTTAAATAAACAGAATCTGTTTGTGATCAATCCTCTTGCATAACAAATGCTTTTCTAGGTAAGCTACAAGAAATGAGAAAACTTTAGGTTAGGCTAATTTGCCAGTGGTCTGGCATCCCCAATAGGTGCTGTACCAGAACCTGTTTGAATTATTTTTGCAAAAATGCAAAAAGTAAAACACAATTGCACTTATGCATAAAGGAAAGCAACCTCAAGGGAACGGTCACCCTGGCTTCTACTGCAAAGAGCTGGGGAAAGTGGTCAAGTGAGACTAAACGACTCTGTAGTCACCAAAGTGCCCTTCTCTGCAGAGAGACCCTGAACTCTGGGAGTATGAGAAAGAATGCAGTATGTTCATGTCTGTCCACTTGTGGTGGATTTTGGATATCTATATATCAAACAGTTCAAGTATGTATCACAACATGGGGAACACAGTTCCAGAGATATCTGTGACTTAAATTAGAAGAGGAAAGTCCCTAAGTATTTTCCAAATTATTCTCTTAGAACTGAGTTTCCAGCTCACTGTCCAAGCTCAGGGCTGGTCAGCAAACACACTTGTTTTGGTTCATGCTGGCTTTCACTGGCCAGCTTACAACATGGTTGTCATGGTCCTGCAATCAGTGGGGGCAACTCCACCTGCAACATCTCCCCTTCAGCAAAAATAACCACTTTCTTATCTGTTTTCACTACTGGGTGCCTACTGTATTGTTACCTAATACTTCACCTGTCCAGGTCTTATTTCCTTATCAACACTCAGAGAGCTCAGTTCTCTGCAAAGAACATGGGATTGGGAAGCAGATAGACCTGTTGGAATTGAGTTCAGTACATTGAACAAGTCGCAATTCCTGCACCTCAATTCTCTGATCTGTGTCATAGTATCATGAGTTGCATGCATAAGAAGTAAACGAGGCACAACCCTCTTAGATAGCCTCATCCACCAGAGGGCAGTCAGCAGAAGCAAGGAGAATTACATTCCTGCAGTCTGTGGAAGGAAAACCACATTCACAGAAAGATACACAAAGTGAAAAGGCAGAGGACTATGTACCAGAGGAAGGAACAAGATAAAACCCCAGAAAAACAACTAAATGAAGTGGAGACAAGCAACCTTCCAGAAAAAAAAAAAATCAGAATAATGATAGTGAAGATTATCCAGGACCTCGGAAAAAGAATGGAGGCAAAGATCGAGAAGATGCAAGATGTGTTTAAAAAAGACCTAGAAGGATTAAAGAACAAACACATAGAAAGAATTAAAGAACAAACAAGCAGAGATGAACAATCCAATAACTGAAATGAAAAATACACTATAATGAATCAATAGCAGAATAACTGAGGCAGAAGAACGTATAAGTGACCTGGAAGATAGAATGGTGGAATTCACTGCCATAGAACAGAATAAAGAAAAAAGAATGAAAAGAAATGAAGACAGAATAAGAGACCTCTGGGACAACATTAAATGCACCAACATTTGCATTATAGGGGTCCCAGAAAGACAAGAAAGAGAGAAAGGACCTGAGGAAATATTTGAAGGGATTATAGTCAAAAACTTCCCTAACAGGAGAAAGGAAATAGCCACCCAAGTCCAGGTAGTGCAGAAAGTCCCAGGCAGGATAAACCCAAGCAGAAACATGCCAAGACACATGGTAATCAAATTGGCAAAAATTAAAGACAAAGAAAAATTATTGAAAACAACAAAGGAAAAATGACAAATAACATACAAGGGAACTCCCATAAGGTTAATAGCTGATTTTTCAGCAGAAACTCTACAAGCCAGAAGGGAGTGCCATGATATATTTAAAGTGATGAAAGGGAAGAACCTACAACCAAGATTTCTCTACTCGGCAAGGATCACATTCAGATTCAACAGAGAAGTCAAAAGCGTTAAAAGCAAGCAAAAACTACGAGAATTCAGCACCACCAAACCAGCTCTACAACAAATGATAAAGGAACTTCACTAAGTGGAAACAAGGAGAAGAAAAGGACCTACAAAAACAAACCCATAACAATTAAGAAAATGGTAATAGGCATATACATATCGATAATTACCTTAAACGTTAATGGACTAACTGATCCAACCAAAAGACACAGGCTCACTGAATGGATACAAAAACAAAACCCATATATATACTGTCTACAAGAGTCCCACTTCAGACCTAGGAACACATACAGACTGAAAGTGAGGGGATGGAAAAAGATATTCCATGTAAATGGAAATCAAAAGAAAGCTGGAGTAGCAATACTCATATCAGATAAAATAGACTTTAAAATAAAGAATGTCACAAGAGACAAGGAAGGACACTACAGAATGACCAAGGGATCAATCCAAGAAGATATAACAATTATAAATATATATGCACCCAACAAAGGAGCACCTCAATACATAAGGCAACTGCTAACAGCTATAAAAGAGGAAATCAACAGTAACACAATAATAGTGGGGGACTTTAACACCTCACCTACACCAACAGACAGATCATCCAGACAGAATATTAATAAGGAAACACAGGCTTTAAATGACACAATAGACCAGATAGATTTAATTGGTATTTATAGGACATTCCATCCAAAAACAGCAGATTACACTTTCTTCTCAAGTGCAAATGGAACATTCTCCAGGATAGATCACATCTTGGGTCACAAATCAAGCTTCGGTAAATTAATTGAAATCACATCAAGCATCTTTTCTGACAAGCACACTATGAGATTAGATATAAATTACAGGGGAAAAAAAGGAAAAAACCCACAAACACATGGAGGCTAAACAATATGTTACTAAATAACCAAGAGATCACTGAATAAATCAAAAAGGAAATTAAAAAATACCTAGAGACAAATGACCACAAAAATGCAACAATCTAAAACCTATGGGATGCAGCAAAAGCAGTTCTAAGAGGGAAGTTTATAGCAATACCATCCTACCTCAAGAAACAAGAAAAATCTCAAATAAAAAATCTACTCTTATACCTAATAGAGCTAGAGGTAGAAGAACAAACAAAACCCAAAGTTAGTAGAAGGAAAGAAGTCATAAAGATCAGAGCAAAAATAAATGAAACAGAAACAAAGAAAACAATAGCAAAGATCAATAAAACTAAAAACTGGTTCTTTGAAAAGATAAAGAAAATTGATAAACCTTTGGCTGGACTCATCAAGAAAAAGAGGGAGAGGACTCAAATCAATAAAATTAGAAATGAAAAAGGAGAAGTTACAACAGACACCGCAGAAATACAAAGCATCGTAAGAGACTACTACAAGCAACGGTATGCCAATAAAATGGCCAAGAAGCACATGAAAAGCTGCTCAACATCACTTATTATTAGAGAAATGCAAATCAAAACTACAATGAGGTATCACCTCACACCAGTTAGAATGGGCATCATCAGAAAATCTACAAACAATAAATGCTGGAGAGGGTGTGAAGAAAAGGGAACCCTCTTTCACTGTTGGTGGGAATGTAAATTGATACAGCCACTATGGAGAACAGTATGGAGGTTCCTTAAAAAACTAAAAATAGATTTACCATATGACCCAGCAGTCCCACTACTGGGCATATACCCAGCGAAAACCATAATTCAAAAAGACACATGCACCCTACACTTCATTGCAGCTCTATTTACAATAGCTAGGTCATGAAAACAACCTAAATGCCCATCTACAGATGAATGGATAAAGAAGATGTGGTACATATATACAATGGAATATTACTCAGCCATAAGCAGGAACGAAATTGGGTCATTTGCAGAGACGTGGATGGACCTATAGACTGTCATACAGAGTGAAGTAAGTCAGAAAGAGAAAAACAAATATCGTATATTAACGCATATATGTGGAACCTAGAAAAATGATACAGATGAACCAGTTTGCAGGGTATAAATAGAGACACATATGTAGAGAACAAATGTATGGACACCAAGGCGGAAAGCGGGGGTGGTGGTGGTGGTGGTATGAATTGGGAGATTGGGATTGACATATATACACTAATATTTATAAAACAGATAACTAATAAAAGCCTGCTGTATTAAAAAATAAAATATAATTCAAAAAAATAAGTAAATGGGTTAACATGGTAAGTGCTCAATAAATAAATATCATCATTATCATCATCATCGTGATCATCAGGAACTGAATCACAGTCTATGAGTTGTACTTATTTTATATTCAGTCTGATTAAATGGATTCATGAATAGAAGAATGAATGATTATTTCTAGAAAACAGTAAAGGAGAGCAGACTAGAGAGAACAAAATGACAAATTTGGTCTCAAATTGCGAGGTTTACTTTGTTCTAAGGTAGCAAGTAGGGCCTGGCCTTCATTACCCAATACTTACTATACAACCAGCGACATCTCTGAAATTTCTGCTCTTGAAGTTTGTGCATAAGAAGGGAGGCAGCACTGATATGCATGCAGCAAACACATTTCTGTATTATAAATATGGCACAGTAATTATGATGGCCATCCCAACTGATGAAAGGTATGACTGATTTTGCTCAAGCTCAGAGGGGCCATTGTCTCCCGAAATGAGTGCTTTGTGCATCATGCAATGCCAGGCAATGATTGATCCAGGGCACCAAAGCATCTAAACTCAATGCAACCTGCTTTAAATGTTAACATTCAGTCCTATTTCTCAAAGTGTGGGTGTCTCCATCTCTATAATAACAGCTTCCCACCTGCTCAGAAGAACCAGTGTAGAAGCTGCCCTCCCCACCAGACCTCTGGGAACAATGCTGCAGCAGGCATTTGAGCTGGGGTGGGGGTGACAGACGCCACAGCGGAGGTGCCTATGAGGTCATTCTTGTCCCTGCCATGATTTCATGGGGAACAGTCATGCAGACACTATCCATCTTGTGTTAAAATCTGAACAATGAGAGTAGGAGTTAAGGATTAGCTTTGATGGAGTGCTTTGGGGTAGACAGAGGAGAATATTCTGATGAACTGATTTTGTTGTTGTTGTTAGCTAGAGCTATCTAGGAATTAAGAAGAAAAATTCTGTGGCTATGACTTGAGCAGGGGAGAGGGGGACCAGGCAGTGGAAAATAGAATGCAACATCTGAGAGTCATAGAAACTCAAGGCTGAAGGAAAACTAACGGGTTATCTATGTTAATTCTGAGGAAGGACATTATTTTTTTTGGTCAAAACGTATTATCCAGTGAACCTGATGAAAGGTCACGAATCTGGAGAAGAACCATTTAGGAAAGGAAACACATGCTCAATTCAAAACTGTCGGTTCCTGGGACATATTCTACACACGGACAGCCTTAGCATGCTGATGGGGGACAGCCTGGAGCATGGCATGCAGCCGCTGGAGCTGTTTGGAGACTGAGGAATTATTTCAAACAGTCTGTGAAAGGTTGTGGCTTCCTCAGTGACATGTTTGTGGTTTGCAGATGAATGGACTAAGAATTAATTCTCACATATAAATAAATATGTGTAACATTTACATATGTATCCAATCCCAGTGGGGACCGGTGAGTGACTCCATGTCTGCATCTATCAGGAATTTGCTTTCTTGCCAGAGTTCAGTGATGCTGTATTATCTCATGAGAAACTGCAGAGACTGAAATGGGAGCAGCACCTTGGTTCCCACCAAACAAATAAATCCCGCACTTATGTGGGAGTTGGTTGGATGATTTTTTTTTTTTTTTTCCTGTGCAGAGTGGTGCTATTCCTGAATCCCTAAAAGCTTGCAAGCACAGAGAGGATAGACGCTCACTTCTCAGTGTCAGGCTCAGTGCTGCAGAATGGCCTTCAAAGTGGGAAGAGAAAAATGTCCCCACCTATACATGTCCAGTTCCCTGGGAGGTGATTCAAGCTAGTTAAAGTGATATAAGGGAAGGTTTCAAATAAGAGAGTTATCAGGAGTTTTCACTGTGGGAAGGTGTGGGAAAACAGTTCTCACTCCAAAGGGCTGTTAAAAGGATCAAATAAAATGATGCTCGTGAATGAAGTCTTTTTCCACTAAATTTATTAAGGGCCTACTTTGTGCCAGGCAATATGCTGAGATGCTGAATAAATATGACCTAATTCATGCCCTAGAGGTTTCATTCAATTTAGAAAAACATATACCGTCATGACTCCGGAAATTTAAAGATGCCACTAAAATGTCTAGACACACCAGTGGGATAGTGAGTCATGCACTGCTTACCATGGTGATATGGCAGTGTCATTCTGCTGCTGCTCCAAGTGTCCCTTGGAAAAAGTACCATTTCCTTGACAACCGTGGTAGCTCTCAGCTCTAACACCACGCAACCAGAAAGAGGTGCAGCCAAGTGAAACCTTCCTTAGAGGGACCGCTTCCAAGTTGACTTGCTGTGTCTTTCTGAGTAATTCTCTCCTCTCTCCCCCACCCGTTGGTTCTACCAACCATCAGTGACATGTCTGGGTGATGTAGTGGGATGAGGAAGGGGGAAGGTAGGGTGGTGAAGGAGGATGGGCAGACCACTGTAGACCAAAGCCAAGGATAAATGTTGCTACCAGAGATTTGAATGTCTTGGGCAACTTAAGAAAAGTTGCACATCTCTATTTGTCAGTCTTTGATATCAAGACTTTGTGCCTACCTCCATAGCTCCATATTCATTAATTTCCTGGCATCTTAATGATTGGTGGGCTCCTTCTACTCTACCCCAGAATGTGAAGCCCCTTTGGCCTTGGATTCAGGACCTTTCACAGTTATATCCTACACCCTAGCCATGCCTGTTTGCCTGCTGTGGTGGAGTAAGAACAGCTTTATGGAGGCATTTTGGAAAGCTGGACGAGGTCCCTGCCCCATCAGACAGCTACTGATATCAGCTGACCTTGATCTCTGAATTTACCATTTATCATTGCTTCAAACAGAAAAATGTTAAGAGTTTGGTGATGCATATCCCTAGAGACATTGTGCCCCACGTGGGCATCTGTGGAATAATGCTCTCTGGTTGCAGAGAATAAGCATAACCCACAAGGCTGTTCTTCCAAGCATCACACTGTGGAGAGATACATCATTTGAGTCAGCCAAACTTCAAATGTTGACAATTTTGGATTCCTTTGTCCAAAGCAGAAATGTCTGACTTGTTTGCAGACTGAAGAACTTGGGACAAGTTACGTTGTCAACATCCAGTGTAAGTTCTCAGGGTAAATAAATATACACACATTCTCCTAGTCAACTCAAAGTCTAGGTCAGGGGATATTTGGCATCAGCTCAGGGAGCCGGAAAGGAACAAAATTTCACAGACTGGAATTACATAGTTATCTAGAAAGCACTAGCCTCCTTTTTCGGTCTGTAATTATATACTATGTTTGCCACTCTGACCTGGAACAGGGTTGGCTTTCCAAAGAAGCCCCGTGGGAGAACATACGTTCCCAAATGGGTTCAGCA
>NW_006785816.1:2581437-2581866 GCF_000442215.2 Lipotes vexillifer
TTTCAGCAGCCTTGGATGTGATGAGTAGTTATTGTGATAGTGAAATAGGAGTCAGTACACTTCAGCTTAGAAGTGAACCCCCATGAAATAGCTGGGTGGTTTCGGGCAAGTCATATCCTTGCTCTATTCTGTTTGTTTCCTTTTCTGCCAAAAGAGGGGTATAGGAGCATTGGGCTGATGACCTGTAAGGTCTCTCCCAGTGTGAATTTTATTCTTGTGTTTTCTTCCACTCATCCATCCATCCATCCCCTTCTATAGGCTAGATGCTATATTTAAAACTTGTTTGTGACAGCCCAGGCTGATTTGAAGCCAGAAACCTGGACCAGAGCACCGCCCCTCGCGCCCCCCGCAAGCTCCCCTCCAGCCCCAGAAGCAGTGAGGAGTTGCGTTTGGCTGCTAAACTCACCAGCAGGAATATGTGCATATCTT
>NW_006785816.1:2583464-2608388 GCF_000442215.2 Lipotes vexillifer
AGCAGGAATATGGGCATCTCTTGCTGTAGCGACAACAGTAAAATTGCCACTCCCGATCCAGCACTGACTCGAAATAGCGGCTCTGGAACCCTGCCACCAGTCCATTGTTGGAGCACGTCTGGTACCTGAAGAGAAGAGAGCAAGTCCAAGTAAACCAACCACAATGATGCACAAGTAGAGCCCCCCTTTCCAAGATCCCAGCTCCCTCAGTTATTGAGTCATGCCACTCTTTCAATGACCTAGATTCCTTACAATTTATTCCATTTTTATGCAAATCATAAAAAAAACTTTGTTTTACTGGTAGGAATGATGTATACTCGCCATTAAAATTCAAATGATTCACAGTCTTTCAACCGAAGGAAAATTGGGAAACTGCTCTTGTTAGACCTCTATGAATATATTGTTAGATGGAAGAATGCATAAATGAATGGATATAGAGGCATCTAGAATTTTTACAAATGCAATATTATATTGTTCATGCCATTTAAAATAAAAGATAATTCACATTACTTGAATTAAAATAAAAAGAATACAAAGAGAAGCTTACACAAGACCTTCTTAGAAGCATAAACCTGGAGACTGAGCACAAGGATACTCAGCAGGCAAAGCCCAGACGGGCACAGCAATTTGTACTGGGTGACCCAGTACAAGCTGTGGGGAGCTGGGACCACAACCCCAAGTTTACACAACTTATCCAGGAATCTTTCTATTGCCCACTAGACAGCAAGCTTTACGTGGTCAGGGAGTGTTTGGTCAAAATTGTATCCCCAGTGCCCACTGTGGGTCCTAGCATATGGAAGCAGTCCTGACAGAGTGGTGATGGGCCACCTGAACTCCTCAAACATCCTCTAAGGGTCCCTTTCCTGTCCAAGCTGCTCAGTTCTAATTCTTCTTGTCTACAGACCCTCCCTGCAGTCACATGAATTTTCACTGTTTCATTCTATCCGGGCTGCTGTTGGTCTAGGAATCAGCCTCTTTCATCTTCACAGCACCTTGCTAGCTAAGCGTTGGCTTAGAACAGTGTAATCATTTCTCCCTTTGTTCCATCTCCTGTCCCACTTTCTCCCACTCCTTCCCCATATCCCACCAGTGCCTTAAGGCTTGCTCCTTTTGCTGTGTTGATGAGGTTGCTGTTCTCCACCTGGCCACAGTGGGCTCCCACCTTGCGCAGAGTGAGAGCTTTCATAAAACCTTCCAAAGGAGGTCTTTAGCTACCTCTGCTTCTTTGTATTTTTACCCACCTGGCCATTGATCATGTTCCCTCTTATGAGTAAGCAGAGAAGGCAGTTGTCTCTGTGTCACAACCTGACAGCTGCTGGAATACGACCCTGCTTTTCAAGGAAAGGTAAGTTTCCAGAAAATATAATAGATAGGGTAAGAATAAGTACCCGATGCTGATAGGTGAGAGGGACCTTGCTGACACACAAAGTATAAAACCATCAGTGACTGGATTTCATTTCATTCTTTTTAATTATTGGAAATGATCTTCTGGGTCTGACAAAACTAGATATTAAATATATTTCATGTCTGGTCAGAAAGCATCTGTATTTTTCATCATTTATTATTCATTTATGCTTATATATATTCAAACACGTGTTTATTTATCCATTCATTCGTTCAGCAAACTTTACTCCCTCGCTCTTCTGTTTCAATCACTGTGCTTCTGTGTTGAAAGAAGAATAGAGAGATGGGCTTGGTACTCGGTCACCATACAACTGGCTTGAATTCCCTGTTCCCAGGACCTGTAAGAAGTTCTGAAAGACCTTAGAAAGCTCAACTGTAGGAGATCAACAGTGCAATTTATGATGTAAATTGAGACCTGTGCCCTTTGATGATCTAGTCTTCTTTGCTCTACCAGGACTCGCATCTCATCAGGAGTATTACCACCTTGGAAAACACCTGGTATGTATCAGGAAGCCACACACTTGGAATGGACAACCAAGATCTGAAGGGTAGCCTTGGGGGCTGATCTTCCAACATGGTCTTATTCTATCCTAATCCTAGCAATGCGAGTGAAAGCCAACTTCAACAGAAAGCTCTAAGAGTTGTAAACAAAGCTCATATGTGTCCAAAGAGAGACGGTGCAGCAAACTGGTGGTCTCTGTGAGCTTCCTCCTTACCATCACTAAAATTCTGCCGTCCTCTAAAACAGCCCTTTCAGAACTGAGCCAGGCTGTTGTTTCCCTGGAGCTGTTGTTCCATTGTCTTGGTTTGTCCTGTGCACTCAGACTATCACGGGGATAGCATTCCCAGGGTGGTGAGTTCCCATAAGCAAAAATAAATATAGCAAGATAAGCTGAATGGTTTCATGGGGTACCAGTTCTGAAAGGCATCCAAGTTCCATGAATTCTCCGCCGGCTGCCAGCCAGGCAGCTGACCCCATAGTCCTGTATGGGAAGTGTATGTGTCACTCTTTCACACCACCTCAGATAACACTGCCCTGTGAAGATTATTTGGACACTACAGGCCCAGGGCCTAAGAACATATGATGAAAGTCAGACAACCAAACAGAGCTCACCTCCCCCAGCTTCTGTCCCATTGCACTCACATTTTAGTAGAGTGAGCCTGCACTGGAGTTTGGCAGTACATGAGGCCAACACAATGAAATTATTCCTTCTAGAATTGGATTTTTGTAAGGGTACATTTTCACACTCATGTGGGAACAGTATAGTAGGGCGGTTAAGAGCATAGCCTATGTTGCTGGACTGGTGCTCCAACCGCTTCTGACTGTGTCACCTTTGACAGGCTTCAGACCCTCTAATCGTCTCAGTTTCCTCATCTGTAAAATGGGCATAATAACAGTATGTACTTATTAAAGTTATTGTAAAGACCAAATAAGGCGATGTATATACAACTCTGGGGATAGTGTCTATTAATGATTAATAAATTACTTACTATTGTCATCATACTTTCATTTAGTCCACACGGCACTTGTGAGTATACTCTGTGAAATCTGCCCTTGGCTTCCCAGTCTCCATCAGTGGAAAGCTGGTGGACTCAGATGTGTTCCTTGAGCTGCTGTTTCCCTAAAACAAAGCTCACAGCAGTCGACTGTCTTAGTCGCTGACACACCCGCTTTGCAGCATAGATATTTGAATATGACTTATTGCCCCCAATAGATGGTAAAGTCCTCGAAGGAGAAAGATCACTTAATCTTCAACTTGAATTCCCCACAGTGCCTGACAATGGGGTCCAGCAAATGTTTGATGGAAGAATGATGAACAAATGAATGATCAGGGCATCTTCCATTATCAGAGGCAGAATGGACTTTTAAAAGCCTGTCATTCAAATCCAGGAAGGGCCCTGAAACTCCCTCCAAGTAGTTCTCAGGAACTTACGTGAGCAATCCATCTTCCCACTTCCACCTTCTCTTTCAGGAACAAAGCCTACTCCAGGACGAGAGTACAAAATGAATATAGCTTTAGGCATTTCTCTCCCTTTCAATCACCTTTTTAAAAAGAACCTTATTTAATAAGACTCAGTTAAACATTTGGCCACAAACTGCAGGATTGCAAACACAGGAGCCAGGCAGGTGAGAAAGGGAATGAGGGCAGCCTGTCAGTGGGAGCGGCGGGGGAAGTTGGAGAAAACTTGAATCATTAAAGTGATTCAGATTCCATTTTTTAAAAGAGTTTTATTAGCAACTAATCAAGATGATTTTTTTTTTTTTGCGGTACGGGGGCCTCTCACTGTTGTGGCCTCTCCCGTTGTGGAGCACAGGCTCCGGACGTGCAGGCTCAGCGGCCATGGCTCACGGGCCCAGCCACTCCGCGGCATGTGGGATCTTCCCTGACCGGGGCACGAACCCGTGTCCCCTGCATCGGCAGGTGGACTCTCAACCACTGCACCACGAGGGAAGCCCCAGATTCAATTTTTAAAAAGGGTTGATGGTGAAAAGACATTCCTGAGGATCTGCTTTACTTCCCACCACTTGGATTTTGTTCCTGAATGGTCCACAGAAAAGAGTTTGAGCCCAAGACTGCAGCTTTCCTGGTGAACAGTGACAGGACCCCAGCTGAGCCCTAGGCACAGACTCCCTGAGAACATTCCCTCAGAGTCTCAGGACCCTGGGGTGCCCTCATTCAGGACTCTCTCCTCTACATTTGAAAAGACATATTTTCTTTCTTCTCATCTCTTTGAAGCCTGGAGGCTCAGTTTCACAAACTGGAGCACTGTTAGCTGTGCTCCACCTGACACTAGAAACTTTCTAGAAGGAAAATCAGCAGGCAGTTACTCCTCCTCTGACAATAGTCATGGACCTTTTCTGAGAAAGTGGTCTTTCTGAAAGTGGTTTCTCTCAGGGCCTTCACCCTGAAAGCAAAGACAAAACCTTCTCCTATGTCCACAATAGCAAAACATGGAAGCGATAGGATGCAGGGGAAAGAGCCCTTGTTGAGGAATCAGCAGGCATAAGTTCTGGTCCTAGCCCTGACCTTCACATGCTGTGTGGAGCCTCATCTAAGTCACTGTGAGGATGAAATAAAATGATGCCTGCAAAAATCTTGGCGAAGATAGAAACAGGAAGATCCAGGATCCAAACTCAGATTTTTCTGAGGCCAAAGCTCCTGTTCATGAACTTTCAGGGAGCACAAAATGTTGCTCCAGGATTGTCATTCTGCTTCTGGTCCAATCTCCAGCCAGGCTTTCTCACTGTTTTTTTGTGTTCTTCATTGGGTCCAGGGCTGTTGGTCAGGCCCAATGATGGAGGCCAGGACTGGAAGGTGTGCACATATCTGGTTTTGCTGGTGAACTCCTCTGTGAAGTTTTAGTCTCTCCTTCCAGTCTCTGCTGGTCTCAGTCCCAACTCAAAGAAAGTCCAAACTCTTAGCAAATTGGGGGTGGCATTGGGTTGAGTGGAGAACAGGGTAAAGGAAAGCAGCACTATCTTGGTTAAGAGCTTTTACAATCCCATCAAATGGGTGGGCTGGTTGTGCTGGTATCTTTCTTCCAGCTCTATAAACATACAGACGTGTTTCCAGGACTGCTAGCCAGTCTTCAGCTCCACGGCAAATATGAAATAAGAGCAGCTTTGATCATCACCCAGGCTGGTGGCCACTCCATGTGACTGGGAGACCATGTGGCAAAGCTCTTACTCCCCAGTGTTTCTCTCCCAACCCAGCTTGATGAGGGTTTAAATTCCACCAAGGGGGACTCATTCTTTTAGAGTAAAGTTTGACTCCTGTAAATTCTATTTTCCCCAGAATAATCCTTTGAGTTGCTATCAGACATTTATAACATGGGTCACAGAGTTTCAGAATGTTTGTTAAGTTTTTCAACAAATAGTCATAAGAACCTACTCTATGTCAGGTGCTGTACTTGGTCTACAATCCTTTCTGGAAAGGATTGTGCAACTGTGCTAATAAGAAACACCACAACAATACAGATATTGGAGAGAAGAAGTAGATTGGTACTAAAGACAGAGAAGAGAAACAAGAGACTGGCTTGGGATGGTGGGGCAGTGAAATGGCAAGGGGAAGAGGCAAACCAGTTTTGGAGCACGTTTGCCTATTTAAAGGAGCTTTAAAAGTTCTGGATTTCTCTCTTAAGCCCCAACAGAATGACTCCATTCCCCATCTTGTCCTTTCTGCTGACATTTATACCTACTTCCGCAAAATGGAGATGACAATTCCTGCCCTGATAGTATTACATGAAGATTAAAGAGAAGCTCTATGTCAAGTGTCTACCCCAGAGCATAGCACAAAGTTTATTATGAAAGGGCAGGAAAGGAGCTCATCCAGAGATCTCCGTCTGAAGCCTAAGACTGAGCTCCACCCAACAGCAAGCAAACCCCAGTGCTGGAAGCCCAATGCCAAATAATTAGCAAGACGGAAGCACAACCCCACCCATTAGCAGAAAGGCTGCCTAAAATCACAATAAGGTCACAGACTCCCCAAAACACACCACCAGACACAGTCCTGCCCACCAGAAAGACAAGATCCAGCCTCATCCACAAGAACACAGTCCTCTCCACCAGCAAGCCTACACAACCTGCTGAACAAACCTTAGCCACTGGGGGAAGACACAAAAACAATGGGAACTAATGTGAAAATGAGACCCCAAAGACATTAGGTTAAACAAAATGAGAAGAAAGAGAAATATGCAGCAGATGAAGGAGCAAGATAAAAATCCACCAGACCAAATAAATGAAGAGGAACTAGGCAGTCTACCTGAAAAAGAATTCAGAGTAATGATAGTAAAGATGCTCCAAAATCTTGGAAATAGAATGGAGAAAATACAAGACATGTTTAACAAGGACCTAGAAGAACTAAAGAGCAAACAAACAATGATGAACAACACAACAAATGAAATTAAAAATTCTCTAGAAGGAATCAATAGCAGAATAACTGGGGCAGATCAATGGATAAGGGGCCTGGAAGATAAAATAGTGGAAATAACTACTGCAGAGCAGAATAAAGAAAAAAGAATGAAAAGAATTAAGGACAGCCTCAGAGACCTCGGGGACAATATTAAACACAAAAATATTCACATTATAGGGGTCCCAGAAGAAGAAGAGAAAAGGAAAGGGTCTGAGGAAATATTTGAAGAGATTATAGCTGAAAACTTCCCTAACATGGGAAAGGAAATAGTCACCCAAGTCCAGGAAGCACAGAGAGTCCCATAGAGGATAAATCCAAGGAGAAACATGCCAAGACACATAAAATCAAACTATCAAAAATTAAATACAAACAAAAAATAGTAAAGGCAGCAAAAGAAAAGGAACAAATAACATACAGGGGAATCCCCATAAGGTTAACAGCTCACCTTTCAGCAGAAACTCTGCAAGCCAGAAGGGAATGGCAGGGCATATTTAAAGTGATGAAAGGGAAATACCTACAACCAAGATTACTCTACCCAGCAAGGGTCTCATTCAGATTCAACAGAGAAAATAAAATGTTTAGAGACAAGTAAAATCTAAGAGAATTCAGCAGCATCAAACCAGCTTTACAACAAATGCTAAAGGAACTTCTCTAGGCAGGAAACAAGAGAAGGAACAGACCTACAAAAACAAACCTAAAACAATTAAGAAAATGGTAATAGGACCATACATATTGATAATTACCTTAAATGTAAAAGGATTAAATACTCCAACAAAAAGACATAGACTGGCTGAATGGATACAAAAATAAGACCTGTATATATGCTGTTTACATGAGACCCACTTCAGGCCTAGGGATACATACAGACTGAAAGTGAGGGGATGGAAAAAGATATTCCATGCAAATGAAAATCAAAAGTAAGCTGGCGTAGCAATTCTCACATCAGACAAAATAGACTTTAAAATAAAGACTATTACAAGAGACAAAGAAGGACACTACATAACGATGAAGGGATCAATCCAAAAAGAAGATATAACAATTGTAAATATTTATGCACCCAATATAGGAGCATCTCAATGCATAAGGCAAATGCTAACAGCCATAAAAGGGGAAATCAACAGTAACACAATAATAGTAGGGGACTTTAACACCCCACTTCCTCAAATGGACAGATCATCCAAAGTGAAAATAAATAAGGAAACATGAGCTTTAAATCACACATTAAACAAGATGGACTTAATTAATATTTATAGGATATTCCATCCAAAAACAACAGAATACACTTTCTTCTCAAGTGCTTATGGAACATTCTCCAGGATAGTTCATATATTGGGTCACAAATCAAGCCTCAGTAAATGTAAGAAAACTGAAATCGTATCAAGCATTTTTTCTGACCACAATGCTATGAGACTAGATATCAATTACAGGAAAAAAAAATGTAAAAAAATACAAACAGATGTAGGCTAAACAATACAATACTAAATAACCAAGAAATCACTGAAGAAAGGAAAGAGGAAATAAAAAAATACTTAGAAAAAAATGACAATGAAAACACGGCAATCCAAAACCTATGGGATGCAGCAAAAGCAGTTCTAAGAGGGAAGTTTGTAGCAATACAATCCTACCTCAAGAAACAATAAAAATTTCAAATAAACAATGTAACCTTTCACCTAAAGCAATTAGAGAAAGAAGAACAAAGAACCCCCCAAAGTTAGCAGAAGTAAAGAAATCATAAAGATCAGATAAGAAATAAATGAAAACGAAATGAAGGAAGCCATAGCAAAGATCAATAAAACTAAAAGCTGGTTGTTTGTGAAGATAAACAAAATTGATAAACCATTATCCAGACTCATCACGAAAAAGAGGGAGAAGACTCAAATCAACAGATTTAGAAATGAAAAAGAAGTAACAACTGACACTGCAGAAATAGAAAGGATCATGAGAGATTAGTAAATGCAACTATATGTTAGTAAAATGGACAACCTGGAAGAAATGGACAAATTCTTAGAAAAGCATCTTCCGAGACTGAACCAGGAAGAGCTAGAAAATATAAACAGACCAATCACAAGCACTGAAATTGAAACTGTGATTAAAAATCTTCCAACAAACAAAAGCCTGGGACCAACTGGTTTCACAGGCGATTCTATCAGACATTTAGAGAAGAGCTAACACCTATCCTTCTCAAACTCTTCCAAAATATAGCAGAGGGAGGAAGACTCCCAAACTCATTCTATGAGGCCACCATCACCCTGATACCAAAACCAGACAAAGTTGTCACAATAAAAGAAAACTACAGACCAATATCACTGATGAACATAGATGCAATAATCCTCAACAAAATACTAGCAAACAGAATACAATAGCACATTAACAGGATCATACACCATGATCAAGTGGGATTTATCCCAGGAATGCAAGGATTCTTCAATATACGCAAATCAACAATGTGATAAACCATATTAACAAACTGAAAGGTAAAAACCATATGATAATCTCAATAGATGCAGAAAAAGCTTTCAACAAAATTCAACACCCATTTATAATAAAAACTCTCTAGATAGGAGGCAGAGAGGGAACCTACCTGAACATAATAAAGGCCATATATGACAAACCCACAGCCAACATCGTTCTCAATGGTGAAAAACTGAAACCATTTTCTCTAAGATCAGGAACAAGACAAAGTTGCCCACTCTCCCCACTATTATTCCACATGATTTTGGAAGTTTTAGCCACAGCAATCAGAGAAGAAAAGGAAATAAAAGGAATCAAAATCAGAAAAGACGAAGTAAAGCTGTCACTGTTTGCAGATGACATGATACTATACATAGAGAATCCTAAAGATGCTACCAGAAAACTACTAGAGCTAATCAATGAATTTGGTAAAGTAGCACAATACAAAATTAATGCACAGAAATCTCTTACATTCCTATACACTAAAGTTGAAAAATGTGAAAGAGAAATTAAGGAAACACTCCCACTTACCTTTGCAACAAAACAAATAAAATACCTAGGAATAAACCTACCTGAGACAAAAGACCTTTATGCAGAAAATTATAAGACACTGATGAAAGAAATTAAAGATGTTACAAACAGATGGAGTGATATACCATGTTCTTGGATTGGAAGAATCAACATTGTGAAAATGACTCTACTACCCAAAGCAACCTACAGATTCAGTGCAATCCCTATCAAATTACCAATGGCATTTTTTACAGAACTAGAACAAAAAATGTTAAAATTTGCATAGAGACACAAAAGACCCTGAATAGCCAAACCAATCTTGAGAAAGAAAAATGCAGCTGGAAGAATCAGGTTCCCTAACTTCAGACTATACTACAAAGCTACAGTAATCAAGACAGTATGGTACTGACACAAAAACAGAAACATAGATGAATGGAACAGGATAGAAAGCCCAGAGATAAACCCATGCACATATAGTCACCTTATCTTTGATAAAGGAGGCAAGAATATACAATGGAGAAATGACAGCCTCTTCAATAAGTGGTGCTAGGAAAACTGGACAGCTACATGTAAAAGAATGAAATTAGAGCACTTCCTAACACCATACACAAAAGTAAACTCAAAATGGATTAAAGACCTAAATGTAAGGCCAGTCACTATAAAACTCTTAGAGGAAAACATAGGCAGAACACTCTATGACATACATCACAGCAAGATCCTTTTTGACCCACCTCCTGGGGAAATGGAAATAAAAACAAAAATAAACAAATGGGACCTCATGAAAGTTAGAAGCTTGTGCACAGCAAAGGAAACCATAAACAAGACAAAAAGGCAGCCCTCAGAATGGGAGAAAATGTTTGCAAATGAAGCAACCGACAAAAGATTTTTCTCCAAAATTTACAAGCAGCTCATGCAGCTCAATATCACAAAAACAAACAATCCAATCCAAAAATGGGCAGAAGACCTAAATAGACATTTCTCTAAAGAAGATATAAAGGTAGCCAACAAACACATGAAAGTGTTCAACATCACTAATCATTAGAGAAATGCAAATCAAAACTACAATGAGGTATCACCTCACAGTGGTCAGAATGGCCATGATCAAAAAACCCACAATCAATAAATGCTGGAGAGGGTGTGGAGAAAAGGCACCCCTCTTGCACTGTTGGTGGGAATGTAAATTGGTACAGCCACTATGGAGAACAGTATGGAGTTTCCTTAAAAAACTAAAAATAGAACTACTCTTTGGCCCAGAAATTCCACTAGTGGGCATATACCCTGAGAAAACCATAATTCAAAAAGAGTCATGTACCACAATGTTCATTTTAGCACTATTTACAATAGCCAGGACATGGACACAACCTTAGTGTCCATCGACAGATGAATGGATAAAGATGATGTGGCACATATATACAAAGAACTATTACTCAGCCATAAAAAGAACCTAGATTGAATTATTTGTAGTGAGGTGAATGGACCTAGAGTCTGTCATACAGAGTGAAGTAAGTCAGAAAGAGAAAAGAAATACTGTATGCTAGCACATATATATGGAATCTTAAAAATCTTGGTTCTGATGAACCTAGGGGCAGGACAGGAATAAAGATTTGATGTAGAAAATGGACTTGAGGACAGGGGGAGGGGGAAGGGTAAGCTGGGACAAAGTGAGAGAGTGGCATGGACGTATATACACTACCAAATGTAGAATAGATAGCCAGTGGGAAGCAGCTGCATAGCACAGGGAGATCAGCTCAGTGCTTTGTGACTACCTAGAGGGGTGGGATAGGAATGGTGGGAGGGAGATACAAGAGGGAGGGGATATTGGGTATATGTATACATATAGCTGGTTCACTCTGTTATACAGCAGAAACTAACACAACAGTGTAAAGCAATTATACTCCAATAAAGATGTTTAAAAAAAAAAAAGGCAGGAAAGCAGAAAAGGTAATAGTTGTTATTATTACTATTATCATAAATATTTGCAATTAAATGGAAAGAGAAGCTACATCCTAGTCTCCACAAAACACTTTCTTTTGGAGCCTATATTAGGAATTATCAAGGTTGAACCCTTCCCGTGGGGCAGTAAGATTAACCTCAGAAAGTAGATAATAAAACATAATTTGAAGCTCACCTGCTCCTAGAAATCTTCCTTTCTTGAAAATTCTAACCTTGCTGATTTTTCTTCCTCATGACACGTTGATGTCACCATCACACATTTCACCTAACATATACTATCTCTGAACCATCTTATCGTGGGATAGTGCAGGGGTTTTGAAGGTAAACACTGTACCACTGATTACTGGTCCCCCTGCCACAATGATGGGGGTATGAACAGTCTCTTTAAATAGTGCTGAGTTATAAGCGGTCTGCTCTCTTCCTGCCCACATCTGGGTAAGAGTTCTGCTATCTTCTCCATGTCGGGTTTTAATTCTGCTAGTATCTAGCAGGTTTCAAGATGATGAATCAGAAATGAACTGCTGAACAGCTTCTCTGGATAGAAAGCCATAGGACAGGACAAGGGAGAAATAGAAATTCTTCCCAAAACACAAACTCCTGCCCTGTTTTAGAAAAATACAAGCAGTAGAGGCTAACCCAAAGGCCTCTGAGAAGATCCAGGTTATATTATGAGATGTATTTATGTCCTGAGATCACTTTTGGCCTGAGAACAATTCCAGATCATGCAGGGATTTCAGGCTTAATTAACCACAGGAGCTCCTGAAGTCAATTATTTACAATATTTGTTAACCAAGAGATCTAATACTACCACTGTGTTATCTGAAATGTGAAAAATATTTGACACTCATATTGTACACTTAATATGTATACTGAATTATATGTTCCCAAAACAAAATGGTACCTATCAGTGGCCTTTGTAATCTAGCAATTTGTATATTTCAAATCCAGCTTTATAATTTACCAACTGTGTGATATTTATCTCTTTGAGTTTCAGTTTCCAGAGAGTAGTCTTAATAGTAAGGGTAAATAACTCTTATAAAGGACTTACCATGTGCCAGGCATTGTGTTAAGCACTATTCCTGCATTAGTTATTTTAATGACCAAAACAATCCTGTGAAATGGGCTTGGATAATCAGTTCCCCACCACCACCACCATTTGATGGTTAAGGAAACTCAGGTTTAGAGAGGTTAAGTAATTCCCCAAAGGACACACAGCAAATAATACATATATATTATCTCATTTAATTCTCACAACAATTCTGGGGCATTGTCTTTGTAGAAGTAGAAGCTGAGGCTTAGAAAGTTGACATGACTTGCCTAAAGCTAATAGTGGGGCTGCATTTTGAGAACTGTTCTGTTTGTCTCCAAAGTCCATATTCTTTCCATTACTTCAAGATACCTCGAAGAAACACACGCATACACAGAGAGAGAGAGAGAGGAGAGAGAGAAAGGTATCCTAATTCTGTGGAAATCTCTTATTCATTAGGAATATTATATCTGACAAATATGCAGACAGAAGCAAATCCCCTACTGGGAGGAGTGAACGTTTACCATCCTTATGAGCACAGCCAAGAGCCATTTTGCAAAGCCCAAGTTCCCTCAGACAATTGATTCCTAGATCTCAGGACAGTGACCAAGATGGAAAGTTGGCAAGAATCCTAGATCTGCTATAACTCTATTCTCCCACACTCAACCTTGTTTCCCTCAGAGGTCAATCTTACATAGGTGTGAAATCTTCTTTAGCCCAGAGCTGACTACAACTTTATTCAAGATCAAAAATACCACCAACATTTAATATTCACCAGCAGCACTGTGGCATCAGCACTGTGGCTTGGGTTCCACCTCTGCACTAGCTATGAGCAGGCAAGTCTCCTAATGCTTCTGAACCATGGTCCTTCATGTATAAAATGGGGAAAATAGTAATGCTGCCCTGAAGTATTATTGTGAAGCTCAAATAAGATTAGACCATGAGTAGCACAAGGGCATAGACTGTATGTTATTTATCTTCATAATCTTGGAGTCTGGCAAAGTTTGTGATAATAAACATTTGGTAGTGAATGAATAAGCAAATGAATGTATGAATGAGGAATACGTTATAAACTATAAAGCACCATATCAATTAGGATTAAGATAATAGCACTTACACTTAATGTACTTGTTTCATTGCTCTTTCAATTGCTTCACTCTTGGCTTTAATTCATAATCTATGATGTAGGGAGGTTGTTCTAGATTTTACATGAGATCCCTCCCAGTGCTGAGATTTTGTGATTCTGTTAAACTCTGCCTTTTAAACTCCCAATATGTACTCTACCAGCCTGCATCCTTATTTTTTAATCTTTTAATTCTGAAATAATTTTTGAGATACAGAAGATTTGTAAAGATAATACATAGGATTCATGTATACCCTTCACCTAGCTTACCCTAAAGTTATCTCTGTCACTCTGGTGCCTTTATGAACACTAAGAAATTAACATTGTAAACCACTAAACTCCAGACTTCATTTAGGTTTTACCAGGTTTTCCATTAATGCACTTTTTCTGTTGCAGGATCCAAACCAGGATACCATGTAGCATTTAGCCTATATGGCTTTTGCAATAAAAAGTTTTACTATTGTATTTTTAAAAGCATTTTGGGACATTAAGATTTGGGGGATAATGGAAACCTAATAAAGAATTTATCCTGAGCTAACAAGTGTGTCAGCCATCCTCTGTACATGGTTTAGAGAACTTCAGGAACTCAAAAAAGACCATCCTGCATGGTGGTGAATGCAAGAAGCCAAAATGAGATGTGTACAATAAAGTTGAGCCCCATATTATAGACACTGGAATATTGAGAATCAAAAATGTAAGCATAAGTTTGTTTTTGAAGTCTGTGAGTCTGTCTGTTTGTAAATAAATTCATTTGTATCATTTTTTTAGATTCCACATAACAGTGATATCATATGATATTTGTCTTTCTCTTTCTGACTTATTTCACTTAGTATGATAATCTCTAGGTCCATCCATGTTGCTGCAAATGGCATTATTTCATTCTTTTTTATGACTCAGTAGTATTCCCCTGTATATATGTACTGGGGGGGGGGTAAATTAGGAGTTTGGGATTAACATATACACACTACTATATAGAAAATAATCAACAAGGACTTACTATACAGCACAAGGAACTCTACTCAACATTCTGTAATAACCTATATAGGAAAAGAATTTGAAAAATAATGGATATATGTATAATTGAATCACTTTGCTGTACACCTGAGACTAACACAATATTGTAAATCAACTATACTCCAATATAAAATAAAAAATTAAATTAAAAAATGTAAGCAAAATGGTTTCCCTTGCAGGAATATCTCAGGCTTCTTTGTTGAGGGCACTGTGGGCTGCTTGATGCACTAACTAGTCTTATTTGGTCTTTTGCTACATATTTAGTGGGGCCCACTATGTGCCAGCATTATTCTAGTGCTGGGCAATATTCTATACAGTGGTGATCGAGACAAAGTCCCTACATTCACGAAGCTTATAATCTGAAGGGGACAAACTATAAATACAAATCATGTAATGACAAGAGCACTGCAGGAAACATAACGCAGTTTGGGGAGTAGAGTGTGAGAGACGTTGGTTTAGAGGAGGGGGTCTGGGGAAAACTTCTCTGAAGAGGTGAGCACTGTGTGTACTGAATGATCAGAATAATGAAACAGGACGGATTGCTCTGTATTAGACAGAACCTTGGTCTCAGTTAGAATCAGATTATGGAAAACTGAGTTCCTACTGTAAAAAATTAATAAGCAGAAACCTCAATTAGAGTCACGAGACCAGAAAGGGGTGCTCTCATACCCTTCAAAGATAGCAGAGCCCAACAGAAGAAGAAAGATTTCCTCTTCTTGCCTGGCAAGAGCTCAGCCAATGAGAGATTGTCATAACACAACCAATGAAAAGCCATGAACTTTGTTTAATATAGGTTCCCCCAACTTCCTTTTCCCCTCTGTAAAAGAGTTTTCTCCTCTCCATTTTGCAGGGACTTGTGCATGCCTCACTATAGTTGTAGACCCCAAATTGCAATTCTTTGCTCCTCCAAATAAACTCATTTTTTTCTGGAGCTATAACTGGCTGTCTATTTGTTTTAGGTCAACATTTTATTGTTCCATATGGGGGTCCAGTGAAGACCCCTGATTACTCTGAGGCTTGTAAGCAAACAGGTGTGGTACTACATTGAACTCATTGTTGCTCACTGCTTTGTAACTGACCCTGGGGTTTGAGGGTAAGTCTTTCTCCTGGATCTGAGCTTCATCTTCTGCGTTTTGAAGCTCTGCAGGTTTTATTTGGGATCTGTTTTAAGGTTTCATCTTTTTTTGGTTAAGACCTTGTTCTGTATGCGACTACTCATTTGGCACTTCAGCCTGATTTTTGAAATCAGACTGATCCAGCTTGAACTGGCTAGCCATCAGCCCATTCCTTCAGGAATAGGGGCTGTTCTATTGGAACTGTGCTGAGCAGCTTCCTGCCTGGCTCTTCCAGGACTAGACTGTTCCCTTAGAACTGGCTGGTATTAGGCCTGCAGGCTGTTTGAGCTATTTGAGCTGCTTAGGTTGTTTGAAAAGAATTATTTTACTCTAGAGAAAAAGCTCTGAGAAACAGGATCCCAGTTATCTAAATATTTTGAGGGTACCCCTTTCCTACAGAGATCCTGGCCCATTTTATGTTTGAAAACCAAGGTCCTCCTTCATGTGCATGTCTAACCAAACTGGACTGACCTAACCAAAAGCAATTTAGAATATCAATGACCATTATGAGGAACTTTTGAAATTCCTAAATGTACTTTTCTTAAAACCAAATTGGACAACCATAGCTCTAAAATTTCCAAAACTAAATGGAATGCCTATTTCAATTGGTATGTTTAGGCTCCCAAACATTATCAGCAGCCTAAAATTGCATCTTTGCAAAATAAGATTTTAAGATGAACTAAGATAAACAATTAAAGAAAGGCAACATGGCTCCCAAAGCCTCAGGCTCTTCTTCCTTGGCTTCTCTGTCTCAGGCTCCATCTCCAGCACCGTCTTGTCTCACTCCTCCTCCTGCTCAGGTCTCACCTCCAGTGCCAGCTTCCGCCTTCCCTTCTTTTTGCCTGCCTATACCTCCCTTATGTCCCCAGTTCCCCAATACTAATTCTCTTGCCAGACTTCCCTATTTTTTCTCTGAAACTCTCCCCACTCCCTTTTCCTCTGAACTTATCAGAACCTATCCCTTTAAAATTAAGCCTTTTGGGGATCCAGAGGCCAAAGCCTTAATTTCTTATATTTCCTGGACTAATGTTGAATTGCGAGTCATGGTCAGAGATTCTCCCAAAGTCACTGGAGATCCTCACAGATTTGCTGAATTAATATAGTCATTCAGATTTATCAACCCGGTTTCTAAGACTTAACGTCAGCTTGTTCATATGCTTGTAGGTGAAGGCCAGGCCCAGCATTGGATGAAAACTGTTAGTAGAGGAAAGCCCAACAGTTCTCTAGAATTACAACCATGAGACCAGCCCACTAACTTATTATATGATCAGGCTTAGGCAATCAATAAGTGACTTCGTTGAGGAATTCCTAGGGCTTTTCCAAAGCCTGTTGAATGGAACAAAATTCAGGCTTGCGCACAAAAATCTGATGAACCTGTTTATGACTATTACAATCGATTTCATATTATTTTTAAAGCAAATTCTGGTCTTTCTTCAGATGTTGATTCCACCCATGTAGCTTGTAACTCTATGTTTAGTCATAGGCTGACCCAGAACTTCTCCCTTCTGGTAAAAAGGACCAGGACGGAACAGGAAAATTTGTCCACTCCAGATTTAGTTAATCTGATAAACCAGCTCTCTCATACTTTAAATGAGTCACCTAAAAGGAAGACTGACCAAATTCTTAACCTTCAACTCCAGCAAGTGAAGGCCCTTAAATGACCCCCCACCCACCCCGAGTTTCTGCTATTATTGCAAAAAGCCATGACATTGGAAAAGACTTTGCTACAAATTTAAGTGCTTTAGGTGCCTTCAGCCCTCTAATCAGCCTTTTCCAACATCCTCCCGGTTCTCAGTGACTAAGCTCCTGGGAACTATAGGAGCTCTTCCCAATCTTCCCTCTTAACTGACTTGAAGAACATTTCTCCAGATTGGGGATAAATCTCTTCCAGACCTCACTGACCCTGGAGCCACACTCCTGGTACTCAACCCCTCTACTATCAATCACCCCTTGCCTTGCAGTGCTAAAACAATTCAAATAGTAGGGATCTCTAATAAACCTCAAGAGGTTTCTGTCCTTGAACGTATTCCATTTTGTTTAGGCCCTTTGAAAGACACATACCCCTTTCTCCTTAGTTTCTCTGCCCATCCATTTATTAGGTCAAGACTTCTTTGAGAAGTATATAGAACTTTCTTTCTCCCAAAAGGAGAAAGCAATCCTAGAATTGACAGTAGTTATCAAAGCAGCCAACCAGGTGAATTATATTACTCTTTGACATCTTTTATTTGCTTTGTTTTTGATGGTACTAGAGTTTATTCTGGAAACACTGATCATCTACCCCTATTGAATCAACTACCACCCTCCTTACGGGCAAAATCTACAGCTGATACTGGCAAAATTCACAGCCCACCTCCCATCAAGATTCAAATAGATCTCTTAAAACCTGTTCCCAGAATTAATCAACATCCTGTAAGTAAAGAAGCCCTTCAAGGCATAAAAACCATCTTAGAAGATTACAAGCTCAAGGCCTCACTGTCCCTTAACCAGTCCCTGTAACGCTCTTATTTTACTGGTGAGAAAACCTAAGGACTTAGAGTTGAGGTTTGTCCAGGACCATTTCACCATTTCATTAGAAGCTCTCTTGAAAATTCTCATCACATTCCACATTTCTCAGCTGCCTCACTTCATAAGAAGCCCTTTTGTTAGCTGTTCCTCACATCACTTTTTTATGTTGTAATAATCTTAATTCTGCTACTCTTCTCCCTTCTGTTACTGATGAAGTTCCTCTTGACTGCTTAACACTGATGGATCACCTACTGACTCCTTGTAAATGATCTGTAGGAAATTCTTTGGGTAAGGTTGACTATTCATGGTTCACTAGTAGCTCTTATTTAAAAGGTGACAACGGCAAATGTTGTGCTGAGTATGCTATTGCAACTTCTTTTGATATTGTTGAGGCAGTGCCTTCATCTATGGCTACTTCAGCCTAACAGGCTGAATTATATGCTCTTATGTGGGCTTGGACCTTAGCCAAGGATAAAACTGCCAAAATTTGGAGTAGCTCATGATTTTGGAATGTTGTGGAAGTAACATGGTTTCCTCTTCTCTATCATGTGACTTATATTTGGTAAATTCATAAATTCAAATAATTAGCTCTAAAACAAGCTGCCATCTTGAAATATCTTCTTGGGAATTCTTTGAAGCCCTGGGGATAAAGCAGATGCCAATATACTGAATGTTCTTCTGAATTCAGACTCCATGTAAAGCTGGTTTGCCTCAAATTAGCCTCATCAAATTTCAGATTCACAAAATCTTTATTGACTGTTCATGATGTGCCAGGAATTTGTTTTAGATTTAGATTTGTTTTAGAGTTCTCCTACACTTTCTCCTGTAAGCGTCACGGTAACACCCTCTAACAGCTTGTGAGGTGGGTGTCACACTCTTTTCTTGTTTTCCAGAATGAGAAACTGAATGCCCAAAACCACAGAGCTCAGAGATGATAGAAACAGGAGCTGCAAATCAAAAAGTTTCCTGATTCTAAGACCAGAGCCCCTTCCACCACACTCCAGCTCAGCCTCACTACAGAATTCCAGTTTCATCCTGTTCCACACAGGACCCACATATCCTGCAGCCTGGGTCAACCCAGGTTTGAGAAGACGCCCCAAGAACAACTGAGGCATGCTCTGAGATGGCAAAACACCACTCATGGAACTCAGGTAAAACCTCCAAACAGTTGTTAGTGAGGTACCAGCATGCACACTTCAGAATCTGCCAACTGAAGAAGTCATTTTCAACAGAGAAACCCTAGCAAAACAGCAGTGTTACAAGTCACTCAGCCATGACAGAAACACTTTTTAAAGACTGTGCTCCAATTAGCAAGTGTCTTTAGCAGACCCTATGTACTGTTGTCACAACCGTGTTCAAGATTCCTCGTCCCCTTTTAAAATAAGCCTGCAAGCTAATGTAGTTATAGAAGGCAGCCAAATTGCACAAAACTGTCAACTCTTCCTCCGGAACAGATTAAGACCCTGCAGCCAACAGGAAGATATAACTGCTCCCCAGTTTATGAGCAATTTCTTTCCTTCCAGATTTTTCACTGAGACAGGAGTCTAAACTCAAAGCAATAATCATCCAACAAAAATGCCTCTGGAATAATTGAGATCAGTCCTGGGACAGCTGAGTCCTACTGTTTTTCATGTTTGTACATTTTTTACTCTGTGATTAATGGAGGAGGAGATGACAAAACAGAGGGTGGAAAGGGAGAAAGAAAAAAATAATATCACTTGACTCTGCATACTCAAAAATGTGGAAGAAGAGAAGGTGGAAGAGAGATCGTGCCTGTCAGTTTCTCATTCGACTCACATTGGTCAAACAAAGTCACATAATTTCTACTCCCTCTCATACTTTTCTTCAGACAGTTTGGGAGTTAATGACAAACCAGTCACACCCTGGCAAGTTTGAAACTAAACATAATTTGCCTTCTCTCCCTAGCAGGGGTAAACACAAGAATCAACAGAATGATAGAAAAATCCAACTGTCTTTTCAGAGCCAAGCAGAGGAAAGAGAACTGGAGCCATGGAGCCTTGCGAGATCATGCAGTCTGAACGCTCACTTTCCAAATGTGGCGGGAGCCTAGAGAGCTGAACCCATGGTTCAAGGTCACCTGGCAAGTTGTCTTTAGAACCAGGATCTAAATCCAGGCCTCCTGATTCAGAGCCCAGGGCTCTTCCTTTGGGGCTTAAGAAATCATCTGAGTGTGTTTTGCTGTGGCTCTACAAGGGGGACATTAGAAAGGGGCCCCACCCATATAATAGCCCCCTAAGTTGGAGGACTAGACAGACAGTTGTAATTTGGGTATCCCCATGCTCTGTGCCAGGCAACTGGCCTGGCTACAGGGAACCACTGGAGACTGTCAGTCATTGAGGTGAGGCTGCCATCTGTCAGAAGGGGTTTTGGATAATTAAATCTGCTCACTAGAGGCAGTGAGGGGGATGAGAAAGGCCCAATGATGGGGCCCCTGACCTGAAGCTGCTTGTGTGACCCTCTCCCCATCCCTTCCACAGGCTGGCTGAGCCCCTCCTCAGTCATGGTAGTAAACAAGCTGGTCCAATCCCTCTAGGGCTGGCTTCTGCTGTGATTTGCAGAGCCCTCCGTCCTCAGGCTGAAGAACTGCCCTGAGTCCAGTCCTGTGGCCCTGGCTGTGCTGACTGAGCCCACACTGGGAAGAGGGAGCAGACTCTCAAGTCTGTCTCACCCATCACCAGGGCTAAGCACATACAATTTGGAGCTGAGACTCACTGGATCTACATACTTGCTCTACCACTTCCCAGCCGAGGAAACCCCTGATCTCTAGACTGCATTCTGTCTAACTATAAAATGACTTAGAGATTTGTTTTGAGCATTAAATGAGAAAATCCATATAAATCACCCAGCATGGTGCTTACTCAGGGTAAGCACTCAATCAATGGCCGCTGTTTTTATTACTGAGAGGTACCTTCCACCCATCAGTCTTTTCCTCTTGATCTCCCATCATTGTTCTGTGTGCTGCTGGAGTGACCCTCAGAGTTTTGTTCTTGACCATCCCTAACCCCCATTACACCACATGCATGCTGGGAGTCCTTAAAGAATCTTCTCTCTACAGTTACCATAACAGCAGCCTGCCAGTTGGGCTTCCTCTTCCCCGGGCCAGCCTTCCACAGGGTCTGCTTCCACCCATTCCCCTGCCCCACCCAGTGGTCCTGCTTTCATCCTGGCTGCTATGATTAACTGGCCTCACAGACCATAGCTCCTAGGATGGGCTCTGACCAAGTACTAGGGCGACACAGTCACATCCCACAGTGAAGACACAGCCTCATACCATTTCCATGTCATTAACCATGGCAGAGCCCAGTCAGAAGAGAACAGTCCTCCCCAAAAGACTTTAGTAAACTATTTCCCAACAATGAAACCCATTTTAAATTCAGACAGAGAGAAGGACCTTGGTACTCAAAACTGAGAGAGCACATTTAATCAGGGCAGGAGAGAGCTATTTAATTTCACTTCTCTTTGCCTAAGCTTCTTTGACCCCTCTCCCCATTCGTTTGCTCTAAATCAATATTTCTCAAACTGTCTGTGGTGAACGTCCCATTGTTTATTTTCCCCAAACTATTGGGTACCAATGCTTTTGTAAAACAGTCAAAATAAATTACTACCAAACTAAAATGTCACTTGGATGTCACAGCAATGTGGAATTGCTATAAAGTTCCGTAAATACTTTCAATTTCTGTACTTAACTTTTGGCGAACTGGTAAACGTTTCGCAGACCCCTACTAGTCCTGGACCAAACTGAGAGTAGGGCTGCTTCTGGAAGGAACAGAACCACAGAGGAGTCCATCTGCCACGGACACCCCCCATTCTGGGTGTTTGTCCTGTAATGCAGTCTGCTCAGCAGTGACCCTGCCCCACCCAGAGCATGCAATGGAAAGGTTCCTGGTAGAACTTGCCCAGTCTCTAGTAAGTGCTGTTCCCTGAGCATCAAGCATCCCCCAGTGAGAGGGATATGCTGCGATAATACCGGCCGTGTGCAGCCCGCTGGCTCTTACCATTCCATTCCAGCCCTGTTGATCTCCTCCCACCAGCATTCTGTGGGCTCCCCCAGGCTCTGAGGCGTGGGCATGCAGGCGTAGTTCCACTGTCTGTCAGAACCTTCCTTCTTGTTGAAGATGCTCCTCACAGCCACCACCACCTGCCCATGGGGACACTGGTAGCTGAAGCCCTGCCGGTTCAGATTCACCCACCCATCATCACTATAGTCATGGTACTGCTGATGTGGGTACCCGTAGTCACCATACTGTCCCCAGGTCACGGTGACCAGTGGCAGAAGCACCCACAGAAGAGTGAGGTCCATGCTGTCTGGGTTTCTGGCAAAAAATGTCACCCTATGTCTGCTGGGCTGCTGGTTTTATACAGCTGCTGCTGACATGTGGCTTCCAGATGTGGGTGAGCAAGCAGGCTCCAACTGCAGTGTGTCATCGTTTAAGCAAAACTTTTCAGCGCCGAGATATTGGCCATAAGTACATTCAGTTTGTTTTAAGGTGGAATTCTAAGAAAACATAAGGAACATGCAAATGGAAGAAACTCCCTAGAGGAGGAACAACTTAGCAGATAGATTATAAAAGCAAATGGCTTCACACACCTCAGAAACATTCACTTGAAAAAAGGAGCAAATTTAGATTTGCTTTTAGATTATAAAAGCAAATGGCTTCACACACCTCAGAAACATTCACTTGAAAAAAGGAGCATCTCTTAACGCTTCACTTCTCTCTTCCCTACCCCCCCCCACCCCACCACTAGCAAACCCCTGTATTTGTTCTCCAAACCAGCCTTCCAGGACCACACAAATCTGCAGAAAGTGATTTCAAAACACCAAAATAATAGGTTGAAGGGTCAGAGTTATTTAGATTTCTGCAAGGCTAGATACCTACTTTAAGCTCTCAGCCCAACATCTTTTAACCCTGAGTTATAAGCATGGAATGCCAGTTTGCAGGCTACTCTGAGAATTTTTAAGTCACATATGGAAGTACTATGGGCCCCTGGAGAGATAAGTCGGGCATTATCGCTACATTTAAGCATCCTTCTGAGCTGCTGAAATTGGGCCCATCTACACCTAGAAACCATGCTCGGCTGTCAAATACGTCGTGAGTTTAATTTGAATAAAGCCACTTTTTATCCTTTGGTGGTTTTCCCCTCTGTGTTGAGTTTTCTTTCTAATAAGGTATAACTTACATATAATAAAATTCATCTCTTCTAATGTTCAGCATACAGTCATTCAACCAGTACCATAATCAAGACACAGAACAGTTCCCTCAACCCTCTAGTCCCCTTATGCCCTTTGGTAGTCAAATCCTTCCCAATACCCAGCCCCTGGTAACCACTGATCTACTTTCCGTCACTGTAGTTTTGCCTTTTCCAGGATGTCAAATAGATGGAATCGTACAATGTGTTGTCTTTTGTCTGACCCCTTTCACTAGGAAAAATGCTTTCTGGATCCATCCATATTGTTGTGTGTTAGTGTCAATAGTTCATTCCTTTACACTGTTGAGTGGTATTCTATGGTATGGCTGTACTACAGACTGCTTATACATTTACCAGTTGAAAGATATTTGTTTTTTTTCCCCAGTGTTTAGTAGTTATGAATAAAACTACTGTAAACATCCATGAACAGGTTTTTGTGAAAAGAAATTTTTATTTCATTTGGGCAAATACCTAGGAGTGACAGTACTGGATTAAGTGTATATTTAACTTTGTAAGAAACTACCTGATTTCTAAAGTGCTGAACTATAGTGCATCCCTCCCAGAAAAATTGCAGTTTCTTTTATTTTAACCATTTTAACAAGTTAGTAGTTTTCCAGTAGTATTTCAGTGAGGTTTTGATTTGCATTTCCATAATGACTAATGATTTTGAGCATCTTTTCATGTGTTTATTGGTCATCTGTCTGTTTTCTTTGGTGATTTAACTGTTCAAATTTCTTGAGCCCTTTGGGCATCTCCTAAGTGGGTAGTAGTTCCCATTTTTCATCAAGGCTGTCCCTCAGGAAGTTTCTTAAACTTGTGGTTGTAGACCAATGATTGCTCAAGCTCCTGTGAAGATTGTTAAAATGCAGATTCCTGGGCACCACTCCAGACCTACTAAATCATAACCTCACAGGTGATGCCCAGGTATCTACATTAAAAAATTCTTCCACGTGATTCTTATTCACACCAAAGTTTAAGAACCACTTTCCTAAAGGAATGTGGATCCAGGGGAAAAAAATCACACTATGAAGTCCACCCCTTGTCAACTTATAGCACATTTACCAGATGGCATTCAGGCTAGATTAAGGTAACCTTGAAGGAGAAAGTTACACATGGGAGGAAAGCAAACATGTGTGTATACTTGTGCGTGTGTCGAGCGTGTAATTTGATCTGAGGATGTAGTTATCAAAGGGAGGGGAAGAGGCCCTGGGCTGAATAGGCATGAGTCCCAGTTTGTTTTAGTACCACCTTCTCCAATAACAGGGGTCCCCAACCCCTGGCCTGCGGACTGTACCAGTCTGCAGCCTGTTAGGAACCTGGCCACACAGCAGGAGGTGAATGACAGGTGAGTGAGCGAAGATTCATCTGTGTTTACAGCTGCTTCTCATTGCTGTCATTACCACCTGAGCTCCACCTCCTGTCAACATTATGGTGAGTTGTATAATTATTTCATTATATATTACAATGTAATAATAATAGAAATAAAGTGCACAATAAATATAAAGAACTTGGGCTTCCCTGGTGGAGCAGTGGTTGAGAGTCCGCCTGCCGATGCAGGGGACGCGGGTTCGTGCCCCGGTCCGCCAAGATCCCACATGCCGCGGAGCAGCTGGGCCCGTGAGCCATGGTCGCTGAGCCTGCATGTCCAGAGCCTGTGCTCCGCAACGGGAGAGGTCACAACAGTGAGACGCCCGTGTACCG
>NW_006785816.1:2608499-2639429 GCF_000442215.2 Lipotes vexillifer
AAAAAAAATATATATATATATATATATATATATATATATATATATATATATAAAGCACTTGAATCATCCCGAAACCATTCCCAGCTCCCCCACTCCCCCGCCCCCCTACCCCGCCAGTCCGCCAGTCCGTGGAAAAACTGTCTTCCTTGAAACCGGTCCCTGGTGCCAAAAAGATTAGGGACCACTGTCCTATCACTCCTATCCCTAAATAACTCCCCAGTGCTGGCAACTGGAGTCCTCCAAGCTTAGGGCAACCACTTTGGTTTATGATATGCTGCAGCAATTATTCTCAACCCTGTCAGCACTTAAGAATTTACCTGGGGAACTTTTGAAAGACACCAATGTCTGAGCCTCACCCCAGATCCGTCAGATCAGAAGATTTTGAACCAGGCCCAGACAAGAGTATCCTTTAAAACCTTCCTGTATGATTTGCATGAGAACCACTACTGTAGAGGTTTTAAAACGGATCATCCTGATGCTCATGAGTTATATCCTGCATTCTGGATATGACTTCTGAGTAATCTTAAGATTTAAAGAGCTCCAAGAGACAATGAAAATCATTGTAAGCACTCATCTTTATCATACATTCATTTCCCAACAGTATCCAGGCCCTGCCTGTTCCCCATTCTCTGCAGACCTCTTTTATCTTACAGTTTACAGCTTCCATGGCTAGACCCCCTGTAATGTGCACAAGTAAACATCTTTAGAGTTTAGTCTAGTTTGGGTATAGATTCTTGTTACTTAGAGTTGATAGCATCCTAACTCATGCAGTGTCTCAGGGGATTCTAGAAACTGAGGACTTGCAGCCCATTGCTGGAGGTTTCCCAGAGACTGGTTGTCCTGAGCAGACATTAAGAATGTACGTTTAATGCATATGCAATTTACCATGCATTTTCAACTAGGTTATCATATTATCTTTCTCACAGCCTTGTATATATTAATGAGGCATTATTGGGATTTGTTTTTCACAGGTGAGGAAACTGTGGTCAAGAACTTTTTTGGTTCAAATTCCTAGGGCTGGAAGGGCATGACCCCCAGGTCTTCTGATTCCTAGACTGTGATTCCTTTCATCATTTCATCAAAACTGCAGTCTACTAATTACATATCAACATTTAGAAATAATTGCCGGGCTTCCCTGGTGGCGCAGTGGTTGAGAGTCTGCCTGCCGATGCAGGGGACATGGCTTCATGCCCCGGTCCAGGAAGATCCCACATGCTGCGGAGCAGTTGGGCCCGTGAGCCATGGCCACTGAGCCTGCGCGTCCGGAGCCTGTGCTCCGCAATGGAAGAGGCCACAACAGTGAGAGGCCCACGTACCACAAAAAAAAAGAAAAAAAAAGAAATAATTGCCAAATAAAATATTGATAAGGTTATTAATATTAAATCACACATACTAATTTGCACTATGAATTTCTGCTGTTGTTGGCAAAGTATGCTCAGTAGGCCCTGGGGAACTTCAAGAACTCAGTATTAGATCAATAGTTTTCAAAGTGTGGTTCTAGGACCCACAGCATCAGCATCACCTGAGAACTTGTTAGAAACTCAAATTCTCTGGCCCGACTCCAGACCTACTGAATCAGGCATTCTGGGGTGGGACCCAGCAACGTTCATTTTTACAAGCCCTCCAGGTGACCTGATGCATGCTGTAGAACCACTACACACAAGTTATATCAGAAAACTCTACCTAAATTTCAGGAGTCACTTGGTAAGGAGTAACACAGTCATGCTAACGCCTATCTGACCCCAGCTCAATCATACTTATTCCAGAGCCCACAGCATAATCACTGGACTGTCTCACTTCCTAGTAGTAATGAACTTGAGATGTTTTGGAGAGACTCTGCCAGTGAGCATTCCAATGCCTCGATGATTCTTCTTCCTTTTCCTTTTTGTCTCCTTTTCTTTCTTCTCCTTCTCCTGCTTCTTCTAATAGCTTTATTGAGATATACTTCATACACCATACAATTCACCATTGAAGGTATATAATTCAATGACTTTTGGTGTATTCATAGCGTTCTACCACCATCACCACAATCAATTTTAGAACATCTTTATCATCCAACAAGAAATTCTGTACCCATTAGCAATCACTCTCCATTTTTCCTCAACCCTTTAGCCCTAGGTAACCACAGAATTACTTCCTGTCTCTATGGATTTGTCTAATCTGGATATTTCATTTAAAAGGAATCATTCAATATGTGGTCTTTTGTGATCGCTTTTTTAGTTAGCATTTTTTCAAGGTTCTTCCATGTTATAGCATGTGTCAGTATTTCATTTATTTTTATTGCCAAATATTCCACTGTATGGACATACTGCATGATATTTATCCATCATGAATTGATGGACATTTGGGTTGTTTCCACCTTTTGGCTATGAACAATGTTGCTATGAACATTTACATGCAAGTTTTTGTGTGGCCGTATGTTTTCATTTCCCTTGGATGTGTACCTAAGAGTGGAGTTTTGGAGCTATATGGTAACTCTGTTTTTAACTTTTTGAGGAACTGCTAGGCTGCTTTCCAAAGAGCTGCACCGTTTTACATTCCTACCAGCTGGGTATGAGTGTTTCAATTTCTCTACATCCTCACCCATACTTGTTATTCGGCCTAAGTTCTTCGGAAAGCTATGGAAAGCCACAGCTGCTCTGCTGAGGCTTTTTAGAGCCTGGATCCACTCCTACCTGGAAGCCTTCTCAGGCATATAATCCCTTCTTAAGAAATTCGGAATATGCTGTTTGGCCTGATCTCAACGGGGAGGCCTTTGAATTAACACATCCCTCTGAGCGAGTTACTTTAGGATTGGGGCAGATCCTGTTGTACATTGCTAGTTAAAACAGTATATACTCACTATGTCACTCTAGAGCAGATCTACATCTACTAGAGCAATCTGGATAAGACCTGTTGGCTCCCTGGACAAGCTATTGGAAAGGCAGAAGGCATGGCTCATCCTAGTGCCTGGGAGAAGGTGGTAGCCCCAGATGAACAGATACTTAACCTAAAATATTGACTGGAAATTATTGGAGGATTCCATTTTGGGGCACTTTCTTTTTTCCTTTTTAACTTCTGTGTATAATTAGGATTTGGCTGCAGCGCTATGTGGCCAAAATACAGGGTCTTTATATATGTACTCTCAGGAAAGACAGCAAGTGTCTGCTGGACCATTCATATTTTCCTCCAAACAAGAATATTTGCCAGCTTCACCGTTTAGCTGAGGAAGGTCTTGAATAGTCCTGGTATACTCAGTCTGTCCTCCTCTTCCTCAAGCTTGCCTCTCTTTGTGTGATCCTTTGCTTTCCTATGATGGAACCCACATTTTTGCCATTTGAAGCTAGACTTGAGAGCTAAAATGTTAAAAATACTCATAGTGCAGGCAGCAGAGAAAGTTAAAGAAGTTCAGGAAGAGCTGAAGTTAAGAAAAGAGAGGAGAGAAGTTAAGAAGAGAGAGAAGAAGAAGATAAAGTGCACCTACTGTGTGCTGGATACTCAACCATGTGCTTTACATGTGACAGACCAGTTAGTCTTCCAGTAGTTCTAGGCTAACCATTTTATGGTTGAGGAAAATTAGGTTCAGAGAGAATTCATAATGACCATAATTTTCATAGCTAGCGCAAAGCAACAAGGGAACTTCATGGAGTTCAGCAGTCTTTTTCTCTTAATGAGGCGATGATATTAACCAAGGTAGTGGCAGGACCTGAAAGCAGTGGCACACAATGCTAAAAAGAGCAGAGGCTCCTGGACTCCAAATATCTGGGTTAGATTCCTGGTTCAACAAGTAAATGAAATGACATTAGACCAGAATATCTTGCTTGGCACTATTGATACTTTGAGCCAGATAATTCCTTGTTGTGGAGACTGTCCTGTACATTATAGGATGTTTAGCAGCATCCCTGGCCTCTACCCACTAGATGCCAGTAGATCTCCCCTCTCCAAAATGTGATAACCAAAAATACCTCCGGACATTGCCACACATTCCCTGGGGAATAAAATCATCTCTGGTTGAGAACCACTGAGTTAGACAAACCTGTTTTATTATCTGTAAAATGAGAGATAATAGCCACCATGAGATTATTGTGAGAATCAAATCAAATCGTGGTCTGGCAAAGCCTTTGTAAATTATAATGCTTGACACAAACATAGGTTGTCATTATCACCTCAGAAAAACACTAGGCACTGGAGCAGAGGGGATCGTTAGGCAAATCGGTGTGATGAGCAGCCCAGGGCTCTGCACACAGCTGAGTATCCTTGTGCAGAGATGTGACTGGCGGAATTAGCCTGGGAATGAGCAAAATTGGGAGGATGCTGTTTCACCACCCTCAGGGGCTCCGTTAGTCCATGCGATGAGTGTGGATGGCAGAGGTCACTGAGAGTGAGTTGCAGGGCTGAGAGTGAGGGAGCAGAATTTAGGAGTTCTGGAAGCAGCAGGTAGAAGGAAGCACCTTCATGGTGGAGAAGGAGGCCTGCATGTGCACTGGAACCAAGACTGTGAAGGGAGAGCCAAGCCATGTTGGTTCTGAGACGCTCACGGAAGGAAGCTGGTAGGTCTAAGCGCCGAATTAGTATTTGGGGATCTGTGAGGATGAGTGAAGCTCAGAAACATGGAGGCTGCTGGAAATATCACTTTAGTAAATAGATTATGTGCTTGTAAGTGAAACAAGATGTTGAAATCAGAATACATGTAATCAAGACCTTATGATCTGCTAGAGAACACTGCTGAAAGGAATGTCCCTTTGGAAAGATATGGATACAAATGAGGTAAAAAAGAAAATAATTCATTCAGAAAGCACTTAAGTGGTGTCATTCCAAGTCAAATTTCCTAATTTGAAATCGGCCTTTTAAATGCTTAAAGCTATGTATATAATCCACATGATCTAGCAGCTAGTAGGCCCTCAGTAAGTATTTAGTCTCTTCCATTGGCAGGGCTATAGCATGAATCAGTTCATCCTTGCGCTGACTGGAGGCGGGAAAGCTGGCCTTATTATTTCCACTTTACCAGTTTGGGAATGGAGGCTTTGAGAAGTAATGGCCCAACTTACAGACATATTGGGTGACAGGGTCTGGATATCAACCCATGTCTCCCACTTCCAAATTGAGGGTCTGAAGCACCCCACATTGCTCTGACAGTCAGTCCCAGCACCCCTGCCGGGTTTCTCAGGGGTGTGGAGGACTTGGCATCGTGAGACTCGACGAATGTGTCCTGTAGCTCGTGCACATTTAACAAGCCCTTCCCTCTGACCATTCTGAAGCAGGCAGGGGCAGGAGCCTCCCTGAAGGTGACTTTCCTCTCCAGGGAGACAGTATTTCCATTGTCTCTGCCAGTTGCTTCCCCAGCACTGTCTGTCTGCCGCTTCCTCTGATCTTGCCTGACTACCTTAACTAAGATTCACTCTCTTGCTCCCATTCCCGCAGGGACGCACTTGTACTTTCTTTGGGGTTGTACACTCACGTAACCTTTCTGGCCTGCAGGTGATGGACTTGGTCACCTAGGAAGCCTATTGTCTCTCCCGACTCTAGAAACACATGACCACTCCAAATCAGCATTTCTCAAAGTGAGGTCCACAGACCACCTGCATCATATTTATGGAAAATTGTGCTAAAGGCAGATTGCTGGGGCCCCATCAACCCTACTGAAGTGCAATCCCTGGGGACGGGGCCCTGGAATCTGTGTTTTTAATGAGCTCCCCCACCCCCACTCCCAACGTGACTTTCATGCATAACAAAGTCTAGAACCACGGGGTTAGGTGCATGTTCATTCCCTGAGAATGAATCTGATTTCATATCGTTCTCCGACTGAGTGAGGCAGAACCACGCAAGGCTCCTCTGCCAACTACCCAGCTGCTGGTCTGGGTCCAGGTGTGTCCCTGGCTCCGTGGCACGCGGGCTGCGGTGAGGGTTTGGCACTATAATCCTGTTTTCACGGAGCCCACCCTGGCTTCCTGCTCACATACCACCCATGCAGACAGTGACAGAGAAGAGCTGAGAACCACAGCAAAGGCTGCAGCCCAACCTTCCTCCCCTCCCTGTCAACAGCCTGGAGCCAAGCACGCTGAACGCCAATGACTGCTATTTTCTAACCCAGCTTTTTAAAATGCTGCAATATTAACATCTACCAAAATAATTCAACCCTCTTGGACAGTGGGGTTGCTTCACCTAAGCAGAAGCACTGATCGAGTTGCCAAAGCCATGCAGGCTGTGTGTGTGTGTGTGTGTGTGTGTGTGTGTGTCTGTGCATGCACGGGGGTGCCCACATTCATGCACTCATACATATATGCACATACTTTACTTTTAATCTGCACAAAATTAAATGAGGCAGTATGTAGAAAGTGCTTGAAGAGAGGCTAGTATTAAAAAAAAAAAAGAGTTATGGTTTTGCAAGGTGATGTGACGGATATTCTTCATTTCACTTTCCAGAGTACTTCTCTTTCCTGTCCTGGGCCCTGAGAAGCGTAATGCACTGCGTGAAAGTGCCCTCCGCCCTCAGGTCCTCATTAGGCTTGGCCAGTGGGAGGCACCAGGGGAATATTAAAGGATGAGAAGAAAGGGGCAAAATAGTAATTTCCCTGCCAAGCCCTGGTAGGCAGTGACTCGGTTTCTCTCCATGAAGCCTCAGCTTCTGTTGGCTGTCCCCTCTTCTAAGACTAGGTTCCAGTCACATCACCCTTTCCCTGCCCCTTCAGGCCTGGGGGCAGTATTTCAACTGTTTCTAGTGTAGATGACCTGGGTGTTCACCTTTAGTCCTGCTCACACCTTTGCACATGGTTCTTTCATTTATTCTCTCCAGTCATCGCTCTTGAATATGTACCTGTTTCTTGCCGGGACCTGGCTGATAAAAATGATAAGTGCCTGGATTCAATACAAGGGCAATTCTGAAACATGGTGACTGTCCTCAGCACTGGACATCTGTCTCCAGTTGCTTGTGGCCCTTAGCTACCCAGTGGGAGAAAATGTTTTTTTCAGTTGTGTCAAATTCCCACCTTTGCAACGTGTTCCATAAAGGAAGTCAAAGTTATATCTTGTCCAGAAAACAGATTGGGAATCCATTTGACTTGTCCTGATGTATGTGAGTCAGGCTTCTCCACTAGGCCATACAATCTCTGTCCCTGGAGATCTTCCTGAGCAAAGAAAACTGACATCTCACAGACCTGCACACTTACATCAGTATGTCTAACTGTGGCACACACTTTTATACTCATGATTTTGAATGTCATCTTTGCATTCTTTGAAGGACAACTTTTCCCAGTTTTTCAAAGGGGGTGACTGATGCTGAGAAAGAAACTTGCCCAAGGTCACTCAGCTGGTGCAGATAATCTGTTTTAAAGTCTGGTGGAACACAAAGCTTTGCTCTCTCCGCAAATGGAACAAGTTGCAAACGTGGGCATTTGGATGGAGTGATATGAGCGCTGAGGGTAGAAGATCGGTGGGGAGAAGTGGGGCTGGCTTCACATTGAAGAAGGAACCACACTGACGCTTCCCAACATCCCGCAACTGAAAAGAACGTTTTTCTCCCACTGGGTAGCTAAGGGCCACAAGCAACTGGAGACAGATGTCCAGTGCTGAGGACAGTCACCATGTTTCAGAATTGCCCTTGTATTGAATCCAGGCACTTATCATTTTTATCAGCCAGGTCCCGGCAAGAAACAGGTACATATTCAAGAGCGATGACTGGAGAGAATAAATGAAAGAACCATGTGCAAAGGTGTGAGCAGGACTAAAGGTGTACACCCAGGTCATCTACACTAGAAACAGTTGAAATACTGCCCCCAGGCCTGAAGGGGCAGGGAAAGGGTGATGTGACTGGAACCTAGTCTTAGAAGAGGGGACAGCCAACAGAAGCTGAGGCTTCATGGAGAGAAACCGAGTCACTGCCTACCAGGGCTTGGCAGGGAAATTACTATTTTGCCCCTTTCTTCTCATCCTTTAATATTCCCCTGGTGCCTCCCACTGGCCAAGCCTAATGAGGACCTGAGGGCGGAGGGCACTTTCACGCAGTGCATTACGCTTCTCAGGGCCCAGGACAGGAAAGAGAAGTACTCTGGAAAGTGAAATGAAGAATATCCGTCACATCACCTTGCAAAACCATAACTCTTTTTTTTTTTTAATCCTAGCCTCTCTTCAAGCACTTTCTACATACTGCCTCATTTAATTTTGTGCAGATTAAAAGTAAAGTATGTGCATATATGTATGAGTGCATGAATGTGGGCACCCCCGTGCATGCACAGACACACACACACACACACACACACACACACACAGCCTGCATGGCTTTGGCAACTCGATCAGTGCTTCTGCTTAGGTGAAGCAACCCCACTGTCCAAGAGGGTTGAATTATTTTGGTAGATGTTAATATTGCAGCATTTTAAAAAGCTGGGTTAGAAAATAGCAGTCATTGGCGTTCAGCGTGCTTGGCTCCAGGCTGTTGACAGGGAGGGGAGGAAGGTTGGGCTGCAGCCTTTGCTGTGGTTCTCAGCTCTTCTCTGTCACTGTCTGCATGGGTGGTATGTGAGCAGGAAGCCAGGGTGGGCTCCGTGAAAACAGGATTATAGTGCCAAACCCTCACCGCAGCCCGCGTGCCACGGAGCCAGGGACACACCTGGACCCAGACCAGCAGCTGGGTAGTTGGCAGAGGAGCCTTGCGTGGTTCTGCCTCACTCAGTCGGAGAACGATATGAAATCAGATTCATTCTCAGGGAATGAACATGCACCTAACCCCGTGGTTCTAGACTTTGTTATGCATGAAAGTCACGTTGGGAGTGGGGGTGGGGGAGCTCATTAAAAACACAGATTCCAGGGCCCCGTCCCCAGGGATTGCACTTCAGTAGGGTTGATGGGGCCCCAGCAATCTGCCTTTAGCACAATTTTCCATAAATATGATGCAGGTGGTCTGTGGACCTCACTTTGAGAAATGCTGATTTGGAGTGGTCATGTGTTTCTAGAGTCGGGAGAGACAATAGGCTTCCTAGGTGACCAAGTCCATCACCTGCAGGCCAGAAAGGTTACGTGAGTGTACAACCCCAAAGAAAGTACAAGTGCGTCCCTGCGGGAATGGGAGCAAGAGAGTGAATCTTAGTTAAGGTAGTCAGGCAAGATCAGAGGAAGCGGCAGACAGACAGTGCTGGGGAAGCAACTGGCAGAGACAATGGAAATACTGTCTCCCTGGAGAGGAAAGTCACCTTCAGGGAGGCTCCTGCCCCTGCCTGCTTCAGAATGGTCAGAGGGAAGGGCTTGTTAAATGTGCACGAGCTACAGGACACATTCGTCGAGTCTCACGATGCCAAGTCCTCCACACCCCTGAGAAACCCGGCAGGGGTGCTGGGACTGACTGTCAGAGCAATGTGGGGTGCTTCAGACCCTCAATTTGGAAGTGGGAGACATGGGTTGATATCCAGACCCTGTCACCCAATATGTCTGTAAGTTGGGCCATTACTTCTCAAAGCCTCCATTCCCAAACTGGTAAAGTGGAAATAATAAGGCCAGCTTTCCCGCCTCCAGTCAGCGCAAGGATGAACTGATTCATGCTATAGCCCTGCCAATGGAAGAGACTAAATACTTACTGAGGGCCTACTAGCTGCTAGATCATGTGGATTATATACATAGCTTTAAGCATTTAAAAGGCCGATTTCAAATTAGGAAATTTGACTTGGAATGACACCACTTAAGTGCTTTCTGAATGAATTATTTTCTTTCTATCTGCTAGATCATGCGGATTGTTACATATACATGTAATACATCTGTAGTACAATGATGGAAAAGTACTGAAGGAGTCGAGTGTAAAGTACTAGTATCCCCATAGGAGTAATGTGTTTCTTCAAAGTACTTGGATACTGTGCAAGTGAGATTGCATAGTTCTGAAATGAGGTCGTCCATATGCTGCAACCTTTGCCCTGTTAATTAGGAACCACACACACATACACACACACACACACACACACACACACACACACACACAGAGCTTTTGGCATCAGAAACAAACCCATGAGACGAAAAGGTGGCTTACAGGAAGCGCATGGTTTTAAACCACAGTAGTGAGGCACACTGCAGTGAGCCACAGACAGCAGCGGAGAGGGTGAGGCTCCCTAAACAATAGAACTCCCAAAGCACTGCTCACATTGGGAGTCGGAGCCCTGTGTAAACACCACCCCTCAGAAACAGCCTCCCAATCCCTGAGGCAAGTCCCTCCCTTGTTCTGGTCTCAGTCTGCTCTTCCAGTGCAGGGATTCTGCTCTCCTGGCCTGAGAATGATGAATTAGGCTGTCATGGGGGGGCGGGGGGGGGGAGTTACATGGAAGAGCAGTAATTTTCCTGAGCAATGAAAACTGACATTTTCCCATGGCTAATCAGAAAGGTACTAAGCACCATTATGTTAGTCAATCCCTTAGAGCTCCTGGGATGAGAGACATTATATAAGCATTAATTCTTACTGCAGTTGGAAGGAAGAACTAATACAGTAAATATTTTTAAGGGCTGGAATGGAAGGCTTTGAGTCAGGGATGACTTACGATGCCTTTGCTGCCCCTTTCGTTGGAGGCGTCATCACAGGGCTTACCTGCGCATCAGCTTGCTGGCTAGCTGTCAGGTTGCAGGACAGTAGTAAGGACAAGAATGTTTTCCCTGGAAGTGTGCTCTTAAAATGTACTTGGACTCATTGAAAGAGGGTATAACATATGAAAGTACCTTGTGTATTAGAAGGGAAGGGCTCTTATCTCTTCCATTCTACCTTTCTGTGTAGACTGTACTATGGAATAGACAATTACCCTGAAAGACTTGAACATTTAAGTGTCACTGATTTCTAGAATGATTTTGTTGGATTGTTTGTAAATAATCCTTTTGCCACTTTAATTGGAGTTGTATGAAGGCCATATCTGAATTTGGAAAAAATATTCACTTTGACAGTACTTTCTTCCCATCCAGGAATGTAATATACTTGTGCATTTATTAAAGCAAAATCATTTCTTAAAGCTTGCTGGGACCTTGGATAAGTCATCCAACCTCTCTGAGCCTCAGTTTCCTCATTTTTTAAACAAGGGGATTGCATTTTTAAACAAGGGGATTTTCATCTCTAACATTTAGTAATTCTATATTTAAAATATATTCTTGAAAAAAGATACTCTTTTTAGTGTTGTCAAAGCTTCTGTCTCTGAAACCTCAAAGTCACTATTAAATTATTGGTTCTGGAAAAGAATCGATCATTGAGAAAGTTTAGGAGCTGTCCTCTCATAGTCTACCCCCTGGTTCTTCACCAGAGCCATATTACTTTCAGATGTCTAGAAATATGATTTTCTTACTTCCTGGCCTTTGCGTGATCTTCCAACAGTGCAGGACACTTTCCATGGCCTCTTCCCCTTTCACTGGGCTCACCTCAACCCACATGCAGACTTCCACTTAGACAGTACCTCTCCTGGGAAGCCTTCCCTGACCCTCCCATCTGGTTAGTTTTTCACCTGTGCATTCCTGTTTAAGTGTCCCTATTATACCACCTCCCAAACTTGTGTGCTTGCCTATTTATTTTTTAGAAACTTTCTCTAGATTGTAAGATCCCTGAAGATAGAAATTCTATGTTATTCACCCTTACGTCCTATTTCTAATGGAGTTTCTGGCCCATAATCGATGCTTGATAAATATTTATTGTTGCTCTGATAGAATTGTAAACTCTGAGACATCTACAATCTTCAACAGTTTAGTAACAATTTAGTACCTCTGGGTAACATTTTCACATTTGTCATTGTCAGTCAGCTCTTCTAAGTGCCCATTGTCATGGAGAGCTGCTCCATAAATCACCAGCATGGTTAGGCTACCCAAAGGCATTTGAGTACTTACCCTATGACCATCTGAGAAACACACTATTTTTACTTTTCTGGAATGGGAAGTACATTTCACAGAGTCTCCCTAGGGTGCTGGAATCTTGGGATTCTCCCTTACCTCCTTTGGAGAGATAATCCAGATCTGTGAAAGTGGCCTCAGATGGGGTCTACTCCAAGAAGACTTCATGAGAGAAAGGCAAAGGAGAATTTGTCAACATATATGGTAAACCAGTGCAAAGCTCCTCAAACCCCACAAGGACGAGAATACCCCAAATACAAACTTTGAGGAAGGAGATCCATCTACAAATTTCGACTTTGAGTCCTTTAAAAGAATAGTCCAAAAAAGGCCAGGGATAAATATCTGAATACAAATTGTTTTACATCTCGATAATCTCCATAAATATCAAACAATGATGCATTCGTCCCTTCTGCTTCTAATAATTGCTATCTAATTTTGACTGACGAAATAAAGTTTCCATTTTATGGCAGGACAAGGAAAAATTAAACATAAAATTCTCTCTGCCTGTTTATTTGGGCCTCCTCGCTCCCTGATGTGCAGTGTGCATCTGCATTACACATTAACCACAGCTCCTCAAAGATAGGAGTAACGAGGGCTTCTCTGGTGGTGCAGTGGTTGAGAGTCCGCCTGCCGATGCCGGCGACGCGGGTTTGTGCCCCGGTCTGGGAAGATCCCGCATGCTGCGGAGCGGCTGGGCCCATGAGCCATGGCCGCTGAGCCTGTGCGTCTGGAGCCTGTGCTCCGCAACAGGAGAGACCACAACAGTGAGAGGCCCCCGTAGCACAAAAAAAAAAAAAAGATAGGAGTGCCTGTTCAACCATAAAGATCATTTTTTTTTTCTTTCTTCTCACACTAGCAGTGTAACTTCTCCAAAGAATAGTGTTCTTTCCCAGCTCTGTAGGGGGTCATGGTGACTTGCTGCTTGCTTTGTACGTACTTACCTGGACTATATATCCTTGGTAAACTTTATGTAAAATATCAGTATGTCATTTTGATGTACGATCCTTTGTCTCGAAAATATACATGACTATGCCTTTGACTTCTAACAAGAGGAACAGTTCTCAGAGCTTTCTGAGAATTTGCCTCCCCTGTTATAATCCTCAATTTGGCTGGAATAAAATTCTTTCTTTTTCTTCTTGATAGCTAATTGAATTTTCGTCGACATGACAAAGTTTCTTCACTCTCTGAGTACAAATTCTTTCATTGTAAAGTAAGGTAATCAGTATTCATCTTGGGAGATTATGGTGAGAATTAATCTACTCCCTTTTCTTCCTAATTGCCAATTTATAATCCAGCTCACAACAGGAAGGCAATTTGATGAATCTAGGCTATTTTTTTTTTTTTTCATTTGCTTTCTAGTCCTGGGTTGGAGAAAGGAAGGTGAAGGTATACTTATGGTCAAAAGCCCAGGAGTCTTTGATCAGTTTTGTGGAGCCTACTCTTCCCCTAGTGGATTAGAGAGGTTGGAAAGGAATCATCAGGACTTGAGATCAAATCCCTGCCCTCCAATATTCCTTGAAGCCTCAAATAAGTAAACATAACTCTCTGAGTCTCCTCAATTATAAAAATTGGCATAATAATATCCAGTTCTCAAACGTATTATGAGGATGAGATAATTGTGTCTGTGAAGTGCTCAGGCAGTGCCTGGCTCAGAGGAACCACTCAGGAGTTGAGGACAATTCCTATCCTCTTTTCTAGGCTTCACAGTCCTGTCCTCTGACACTCCATTTCCACTGCTCACCCAGTAGACATAGAGGTGCAGCCTGGGATGCTTTCAACTCCTGATGATTAGAGAACTTACTCAAATAAGCAGGTGCGTGGTAGAGTGGTGAGGTGAGGGATTCTGGAGTCAGCAAGAAGAACTGCCTTTGGCAGTTAGTTATTTGAACTCTACGTTTGTGTTTGCCCAGTTGTAACATAGGGATAATAGTGTCTACTTCATAGGTTTGTTGTGAGTATGAAAGGAGAAAATGCACAATGCTTCATAGTAAGCATTCAACAAAAGATACCCGTTGACTATTTTAGGCAAAAAAATAGCTCAACTCACATGCATCTTCCTCTGAAGAGTTTTCTGATCACACAACTAAGATGTCATTGCTTTGAGCTGCCATAACACATTGCCCGTATTTCTTTTCAGCATGAAATTGTCATGCTGCCATGTGTTAAAATTAGCAGCTTACACGAGACTCCCACACAAAGTTGTGTGCTTCTTGAAGACAAGGACTGCTTGTTTCAGCCATGAGTTCCTCAGAGTCAGTGTGGGTACATAGTAAAGGCTCAAAAGCCATTGTTGAGCTGAACTGAAATGATGAATTAAAACAGAAAACTCCTTCTGCTAAACATGATACCTAGGAAGAGAGGTGCCGTGTCTCCCCAGCAACAACTACAATGGCAAGAAACAAATCAAATTTAACAGTCACCCTGACCTGGGTGACTGATTGAGGGTGAGAAGTGATTGAAACACACAAGTAAAAATTCCATTTTACAGGAATTTAACAGTCACCCTGACATGGGTGACTGATTGAGGGTGAGAAGTGATTGAAACACACAAGTAAAAATTCCATTTTATAGGAAAAATCACTGAGAAAAATATGAGTAATGATATTAAACAAGTTATTTGGAGAGCATCGAGATCGATGAATTGGGCAATTTTTCCCAGGTTTGCCAGGAAAGGGAATCAAGGTCACTCAACTCCTGACAGTTTTTTTTTTTTTTTTTTTTTTTTTTTTGCGGTACACGGGCCTCTCACTGCTGTGGCCTCTCCCGTTGCGGAGCACAGGCTCCGGATGCACAGGCTCAGCGGCCATGGCTCACGGGCCCAGCCGCTCCGCGGCATGTGGGATCTTCCTGGACCGGGGCCCAAAGCCGTGTCCTCTGCATCGGCAGGTGGACTCTCAACCACTGCGCCACCAGGAAAGCCCAACTCCCGACAGTTTAACTTTTCAAATTCAACTTTATTTACTCTCACTCAGCTAAAGACAAATCAGTTGACACACTAAGTAGAATAAATATTAAATGGTGGATCACTTACAACTACGATTTATGGACCCTGTACAGCTTGTAGTATGTATGCAGATAGCATTGTACTGACAGACTCTGAGAGGGGTGGGGGATGAGGTGAGGAGAGGAGAGATGGGAATTAAACCTCTGCAGGTTTCCACTCATATCACTTCCTCCTCATCTGGGAAATTTTATCTTCTCCTTATAGTCCAAGAAACTGTTGTGCAAACACCTCACACCTGACAGACCTGTTGGATGAGAACCATGGTATGAGGTTTCAGATATCAGGGCGAGATACGGCAGTAATTTTCCATGAAACAAAAGCAGACAGCATCCCTCAACTCCAGGGCTTCATCAGAAGAGACCAAATTCTTGCCACCGGCACCAAACATGCGAGCAGGATGCAGCGCAGGAGAAAGGGAGGGAGGGGGTGTTTATTCCAGCACATATGCAACCCCTGTCCTAAATCAGAGCCAAACTGGATGCCAGTAAACCTAAGTGATGCAGGGTTTCACTGATACAATTCCAGCTCCTCAATGTTAATGAGCCATTTACAATTACAGTGAAAAATAATATTTTTAAAAACTAAACTTAGTATCTTTCGTTTGCCTAAAAGGTCCAGAAGATACTGGTGTTAGTGCAGATGGTTCTAATTCTTATGCTCCTGAAGTCCACAGCCTTTCGTCTATGCCTGGGATCTGCCTTGCGCTCATGCAGACTGTCAGGCAAGTTACTTAACTGTACAAGTTTGGGAGGGAGTGGGCAGTTTCCCAACCGGTAAAATGAGGAGGTGGGTGTAGCTTATCTCTAAGATTGTGATTCTTAGCATTCTAAAGATCATAGACAACTTTGAGAATCTGATAAAAACACTAAACCTTCCTTCCAGAAGCAAGTGCATACATTAGACTTTTAACATACATTTTCAGGGATGTTATGGACACCTTGAATCCAACCACAGACCATGGGTCCCTGCTCCAAAGGATTCTTTCCTAATATTTTACGACTATGAATTGCTACCAAGAGAGGATAAACCACAGGGCACTGCTTCTGCCTTCAAAGACCTAATTTTAAATTCAATATTCTAGAGAGTATCAGGTTAAAAATTTAAAAATCTGATATTTCCTGAATTTTAACCCATACAGTGTTATAAAATTTTAATCAAACAACTTCAAATAAGCCTTAGGTTCCTTTCTGTATATTTGTAAATAAAATTAAATTTTCTTAATGAATCAGACTTTCTACTTGAATTATGATTTCAAAGGTATTTCCCCAGGGAAAAAAAATTGACCCTAGAGTGTAAATATAAACAAATAATCACATTTTGATAAGAACTAATATTCACCTGTGAAGCCTTATTATAGGCCTGATTGAAGGAACCACCCTGATGTGACCATTTTATTAAAATGCCAGGAAAACAAACTTAAGGGTTGACCACTTAGCAGAAGCACTGTGTCAGTACAATCACAAATTCCCTTTTTAAATGTCTACTTTGTGACCTGGAGCATTTTAAGGATTGATCCAATAGGTCAAACAGGAAATGAGTTAGGTGGGTGGTGAGAGGTGACAAGCATAGGAGATTTCAGCACAGGGAGAAATATTAAGAAAATGTCACAATCATAACATGGCTAAAAGCTCTATTTGGAGGAAAAAAGTATTAGGTATCTTAGCACCTTCCAAATCACATCCTTTTTTCTACTTAAAACGTGTTCAGACTGTCTTATTCATTTACATACTTCCAAAGCCCAAGTCAGCATCTGGTCCATTGTTCTTTCTGCAAATGTTTTGCTTCCTTCTTCCCATCTTTTGGCAAAAAAAAATGACAGAGTAGGAAGCAAAAATATCTGTACATACCTCCTCTTCCTGTTGCAGTGTCTGAAGTCCTATTAGATTCTGTTCCTTGGGCCAGTGTGTAAAGTCCCCAACCCGTCCCTGTTTATGCTGTAAATATTTCTCAGATGGTTAAGATTATAATGGGATTGTACTCATTAATATGATGTGAAATGTGGTCTCCCAGTTCAATTTCTCATAGTTAGTCGAGACTGGGTCCGGAAAAACCAAAGACAATGAGCAAGGACAGGTAAGTTCTGACTGACATCCGGAAGAGAGGGAGACCCTAAGAGATGACTAAGGACACCTCTGCTGAGATGGGATGTGCCGGGAGAGAAGACACCCAGCAGAAAGGGAATGCTGAAAGAACCAGTTGAAAATGCACAGGGAAAACTACCTTCTTTTTAGTTTTGACCCAAATAATTCCAATCACTCTAGTCTGGATGTGGCAGTTGTTTTACTTTGAAAACTTTGTACATGGGAGGCAGTAAAAATATCTGTGGAATGAACGAAATTATCACCCACACCCCTGAGCCATATGATAAGTAAGTTAAAAATCCTTCTCATATAAAATGCAGTTCTAAAGCCGAGGCACCCTTAGAGCTGACTGACTTTCATCAGTGACAGTGTGGCCATCTGTCTGAAATAAATGCTTTTAAGGTCATTCTCCATAATTCTGCAGCCCATGTTTCTTTCCAGTCATGCAATCTGTGCATTTCATTCTATCATTATTTCCTTTGCTTTTCAGTGTGATCACATTGAGAATACAACTATTCTACTATTCACTGTATTGGTAGCATTTATGGAGCATCTAACAAGTGCCAGGCATTAGAGAAAGTATCTGAAAATGCATTTGTTCATTTGCATCAGGTTATATTAACACTATTCCCATTTTACAGATGGGGCAATTGAAATTCAGGGAGTTCAAAGCCCTTCAGTTAGTAAGCCCTGGCTCAGGTTCCCATTCCATACTGTGTGCTTCAAAGGCAGGACTCTAAGTCCGTCTGTGCAGCTGTGCTCTGCAGAGAGCAGGCACTCAGTCAAGGTTGCTGACAAGTGAGAAACAGTTCACCATATTAATTGCAAATTACAGGAGAGCTCAAGTCTCCCCAGGAATAATAAATGCCAAGGCCCTGGTGCCATGTCGGCTCCATTTAGTCTGGACTTGGAAAACTCTCACTCTTCTAAAGCTGTGCCCCTGAGAGCCTGCTGTTCATCAGGCAAAATACAAGGAGGGGGATCTGGCAGGGCTGGGTGCCACTTTCACACTCTGCTCAAAGGTGTGGGTGATGTATCAGAGGCCTGAAAGTGGCCTTGAGAAGTAGACAATTTCTCTCCTACCCCTTCCCATACCCGGGGACTCTGTAGCCCCAACTTGCAGGTTGCTGCTTTCTGGGCAGAACAAGGCGACCTGGTGCTGTTTTCCCGGGACCTAATCTTGCCTTGAGCAATTCCTGTTCTCTCTGCCTCATTCTTCTACGCTAGCCTGGTAGAAACTACCTCGTACCAGCTAGTGAACCAGAACCATGACCTATTCCTTCCTGTAGGGCAGTAAAGGCAAGGTCTGGCCTATGCTGGTAACTACAAACCAGCCTGGGCTGCCCTGGGTCACCTCGTCCGCCAGTGAAGCAGCTTGGCTTTCTGATTGCTTTCTGAGTCTCAGCCATCCCAGAGCTGGAAGGTCAAACTACCTGCTCTGCGATTGACCTCTTAATCATAAGTTCTTGTAATCATCATCACCTTGCTGTGAAAATGATCAGAATGTCTCTGATTTCCCAGCTGGGAAGCAGTGGCTCAGCTAGGTGAAGGAACATACCCGAGGCACATCCTAGAGAATGTCAGAAAGAAGATTGAAACCTAGCCTGTCTGGCTGTGCAGTCCACGCTTTCCCCGAGACCACACTAGCTTACAGCCTCTCTCTCCTGCTCCTCTCTGAAGGACACTCAAGCGGGAGGCTCCTCTTTCCAGCTGAGGGCTAGATCCCTGCACTATTTATTCCACTGAGCCAGAGCAGGGCCCTGAAACTCTTCCTCTCGAACCCACTTCCCACTGCAACTTAATCACATTCGTTAAACCAGGAACAACTGGTTTTGCAGCAGCATTCAACTGAGCCTAAATTCACCTTCAACCATGTCCTGTGCACTGCTCTCTGAAATCTTGAAACTTAATCACAGGTTTTTCAAAAGCCAGTACAGTTTCCCTATCCCACAGTGCAATCTTCTAGGCTAGAGATCAGAATGCCTGGTCTTGATGTAGTGCAAAGAGCATGGACTCTGGGATCATACAGGATGATCCCAAATTCTGTCACCTAATCACTCTGTGACCTTAGGCAAGTCACTTAACCCCTCTGAACTTCAATTTGCTAATATTTACCTCCCAGGGTAGATGTGAAAATTGGCGATAATGTTTATAATAAACCTAAGAGTGAGGGAGGGGACATAGTAGATTCTTCACAACCAGTAGCTATTTTTATTATATGTACCACTTCATTGGTATGTGGCATAGGGAAAATCTATGCCTATGTCATGCCTCAGTTTCCCTACCTGCAGAATGTAAATAATATGTGTCTCCTACCTAATTCAATCTCACAAAAGCTGTAGAGATAGTGTACCTGTTTACTGGAAAAGATTGAGTTCCCTCAATGACTAAAGGAGAAAAATTCTGGCCATGCATGACCCTCAGCCATCATATTATTATGCAACTACTTTTTTCTCCAGAGCTTCTTGCTCTTGGCAAGCATGAATTTATTCGTTTTCTCATCTTCCCTTTTAGCATCATACACTGAGGACTTTATTAAGCTGTTCCAGGAAAGCAATGTACTTCCTGCCTCTCATTAAACACATGATGAGTCTGGGATGTTGTTAGTTACCCAAAAATAAATCAGGTCACATATAAGCCAGATTTTCTGGCCATTTTAAGGACCAATTCAAAGAACCTCTTGTTGATCTAATAAAAAAATTTACCTAATGATTTTGGGTTGCTTCAGGGATTCATTAACACTAATTGAACACCTATGAGGTGGTAGTAGTTTTATATGTGTATATATATAACATAAAATATAATATAATTTGATATAATATAATATAATATAATATAAAATATAATATAACAAGGCCTAATGAAGAAACATGGGGATAATTTTTTTTAATTTTTATTGGGGTATAATTGCTTTACAATAGTGTGTTATTTTCTGCTTTATAACAAAGTGAATCAGCTATACATATACATATATCCTCATATCTCCTCTGTCTTGCATCTCCCTCCCATCCTTCCTATCCCACCCCCTAGGTGGTCATAAAGTGCTGAGCTGATCTCCCTGTGTTATGCAGCTGCTTCCCACTACTTATTTATTTTACATTTGGTAGTGTATATATAGGTCCATGCCACTCTCTCACTTCATCCCAGCTTACACTTCCCCCTCCCTGTGTCCTCAAGTCCATTCTTTACATCTGTGTCTTTATTCCTGTCCTGCCCCTAGGTTGCTCAGATCCTTTTTTTTTTTAGATGCCATATATATATATGTTAGCATACGGTATTTGTTTTTCGTTTTCTGACTTACTTCTCTCTGTGTGACGGACTCTATCCACCTCACTACAAATAACTCAATTTTGTTTCTTTTTAATGGCTGAGTAATATTCCATTGTATATATGTGCCACACCTTCTTTATCCATTCACCTGTCGATGAACACTTAGGTTGCTTCCATATCCTGGCTATTGTAAATAGAGCTGCAATGAACATTGTGGTACATGACTCTTTTTGAATGATGGTTTTCTCAGGGTATATGCCCAGTAGTGGGATTCCTAGGTCATATGGTAGTTCTATTTTTAGTTTTTTAAGGAAACTCCACACTGTTGTCCATAGTGGCTGTATCAATTTACATTCCTACCAACAGTGCAAGAGGGTTCCCTTTCCTCTGCACCCTCTCCAGCATTTACTGTTTGTAGATATTTTGATGATGGCCATTTTGACTGGTGTGAGGCAATACCTCATTGTAGTTTTGATTTGCATTTCTCTAATGATTAGTGATGTTGAACATACTTTCATGTGTTTGTTGACAATCTGTATATCTTCTTTGGAGAAATGTCTATTTAGGTCTTATGCCCATTTTTGGATTGGGTTGTTTGTTTTTTTGATATTGAACTGCACAAGCTGCTTGTAAATTTTGAAGATTAATCCTTTGTCAGTTGCTTCATTTGCAAATATTTTCTCCCATTCTGAGGGCTGTCTTTTTGTCTTGTTTATGGTTTCCTTTGCTGTGCAAAAGCTTTGAAGTTTCATTAGGTCCCATTTGTTTATTTTTGTTTTTATTTCCATTTCTCTAGGAGGTGGGTCAAAAAGGATCTTGCTGTAATGTATGTCATAGAGTGTTCTGCCTATGTTTTCCTCTAAGAGTTTTATAGTGACTGGCCTTACATTTAGGTCTTTAATCCATTTTGAGTTTATTTTTGTGTATGGTGTTAGGGAGTGTTCTAATTTCATTCTTCTACATGTAGCTGTCCAGTTTTCCCAGCACCACTTATTGAAGAGACTGTCTTTTCTCCATTTTATATTCTTGCCTTCTTGATCAAAGATAAGGTGACCATATGTGCATAGGTTTATCTCTGGGATTTCTATCCTGTCCCATTGAGCTATGTTTCTGTTTTTGTGCCAGTACCATACTGTCTTGATTACTTTAGCTTTGTAGTATAGTCTGAAGTCCAGGAGCCTGATTCCTCCAGCTCCGTTTTTCATTCTCAAGATTGCTTTGGCAATTTGGGGTCTTTGGTGTTTCCATACAAATTGTGATATTTTTTGTTCTAGTTCTGTGAAAAATGCCAGTGGTAGTTTGATAGTGACTGCATTGAATCTGTAGATTGCTTTGGGTAGTAGAGTCATTTTCACGATGTTGATTCTTCCAATCCAAGAACATGGTATATCTCTCCCTCTTTTTGTATCATCTTTAATTTCTTTCATCAGTGTCTCATAGTTTTCTGCATACAGCTCTTTTGTCTCCTTAGGTAGGTTTATTCCTAGGTATTTTATTCTTTTTGTTGCAGTGGTGAATGGGAGTGTTTCCTTAATTTCTCTTTCAAATTTTTCATCATTAGTGTATAGGAATGCAAGAGATTTCTGTGCATTACTTTTGTATCGTTCTACTTTACCACATTCATTGATTAGCTCTGGTAGTTTTCTGGTAGCATCTTTAGGATTCTCTATGTATAGTATCATGTCATTTGCGAAGAGTGACAGCTTTATTTCTTCTTTTCTGATTTGGATTCCTCTTATTTCTTTTTCTTCTCTGATTTCTGTAGCTAAAACTTCCAAAACTATGCTGAATAATAATGATGAGAGTGGACAACCTTGTCTTGCTCCTGATGTTAGAGGAAATGCTTTCTGTTTTTCACCATTGAGAACGATGTTGGCTGTGGGTTTGTGTTACATGGTCTTTATTATGTTGAAGTAAGTTCCCTCTATGCCTACTTTCTGGAGGGTTCTTATCATGAATTGGTGTTGAATTTTGCCAAAAGTTTTTCTGCATCTATTGAGATGATCATATGGTTTTTCTCCTTCAATTTTTTAATATGGTTTATCACATTGATTGATTTCATTTGTGTATATTGAAGAATCCTTACATTCCTGGGATAAACCCCACTTGATCATGGTGTATGATCCTTTTAATGTGCTGTTGGATTCTGTTTGCTAGTATTTTGTTGAGGATTATTGCATCTATGTTCATCAGTGATATTGGCCTGTAGTTTTCTTTCTTTGTAACATCTTTGCCTGGTTTTGGTATCAGGGTGATGGTGGCCTCACAGAATGCGTTTAGGAGTATTCATCCGTCTGCTATATTTTGGAAGAGTTTGAGAAGGATAAGTGTTATCTCTTCTCTAAACGTTTTATAGAATTCACCTGTGAAGCCATCTGATCCCGGGTTTTTGTTTGCTGGAAGATTTTTGATCACAGTCTCAATTTCAGTGCTTGTGATTGGTCTGTTTATATTTTCTATTTCTTCCTGGTTCAGTCTCAGAAGGTTGTGCTTTTCTAAGAATTTGTCCATTTCTTCTAGGTTGTCCATTTTATTAGCATATAGTTGCTTGTAGTAATCTCTCATGATCCTTTCTATTTCTGTAGTCTCAGTTGTTACTTCTCCTTTTTCATTTCTAATTCTGTTGATTTAAATCTTCTCTCTCTGTGCCACCCTCCTGATTTCCCCTTTTATTACTGTTAGTGTTTACCTTATGTATTGAGGTGCTCCTATGTTGGGTGCATAAATATTTACAATTGTTACATCTTTTTCTTGGATTGATCCCTTGATCATTATGTAGTGTCCTCCTTTGTCTCTTGTAAGAGACTTTATTTTAAAGTCTATTTTGTCTGATATGAGAATTGCTACGCCAGCTTCCTTTTGATTTCCATTTACATGGAATATATTTTTCCATCCCCTCACTTTCAATCTGTATGTGTCCCTAGGTCTGAAGTGGTCTCCTTTAGACAATATATATATGGGTCTTGTTTTTGTATCCATTCAGCCAGATTATGTCTTTTTGTTGGAGCATTTAATCCATTCACATTTAAGGTAGTTATTGATATGTATGCTCATATTACCATTTTCTTAACTGTTTGGGGTTTGTTATTGTAAGTCTTTTCCTCCTCTTGTGTTTCCTGCTTAGAGAAGTTCCTTTAGCGTTTTTTGTAAAGCTGGTTTGGTGGTGCTGAATTCTCTTAGCTTTTGCCTGTCTCTAAAGGTTTTAAATTCTCTGTCAAATCTGAATGATATCCTTGCTGGGTAGAGTAATCTTGGTTGTAGTTATTTCCCTTTCATCGCTTTAAATATGTCCTGCCACTACCTTCTGTCTTGCAGAGTTTCTGCTGAAATATCAGCTGTTAACCTTATGGAGATTCCCTTGTATGTTATTTGTTGTTTTTCCCTTGCTGCTTTTAATATTTTTTCTTTGTATTTAATTTTTGGTAGCTTGATTAATATGTGTCTTGGTGTGTTTCTCCTTGGATTTATCCTGTATGGGACTCTCTGCGCTTCCTGGACTTGATTGACTGTTTCCTTTCCCATATTAGGGAAGTTTTCAACTATAATCTCTTCAAATATTTTCTCAGTCCCTTTCTTTTTCTCTTCTTCTTCTGGGGCCCCTATAATTCGAATGTTGGTGCATTTAATGTATCCCAGAGGTCTCTGAGACTGTCCTCAATTCTTTTCATTCTTTTTTCTTTATTCTGCTCTGCAGTAGTTATTTCCACTAGTTTATCTTCGAGGTCACTTATCTGTTCTTCTGCCTCAGTTATTCTGTGATTGATTCCTTCTAGAGAATTTTTAATTTCATTTATTGTGCTGTTCATCATTGTTTGTTTGCTCTTTGTTTCTTTTAAGTACTTGTTAAACGTTTCTTGTATTTTCTCCATTCTGTTTCCAAGATTTTGGATCATCTTTACTATCAATACTCTGAATTCCTTTTCAGCTAGACTGCCTATTTCCTCTTCATTTGTTTGGTCTGGTGGGCTTTTACCTTGCTCCTTCATCTGCTGTGTGTTTCTATGTCCTCTCATTTTGCTTAACTTACTTTGTTTGGGATCTACTTTTCACAGGCTGCGGGTTCATAGATCCCATTGTTTTTGGTGTCTGCCCCCCGTGGCTAAGGTTGGTTCAGTGATTGTGTAGGCTTCCTGCTGGAGGGAACTAGTGCCTATGTTCTGGTGGATGAGGCTGGATCTTGTCTTTCTGGTGGGCAGGACCATGGTGTGTTTTGGGGTCTCTGTGACCTTATTATGATTCTAAGTAACCTCTCTGCTAATGGGTGGGGTTGTGTTTCTGTCTCGCTAGTCGTTTGGCATAGGGTGTCCAGCACTGTACCTTGCTTGTCACTGAGTGGAGCTCGGTCTTAGCGCTGAGATGGAGATCTCTGGGAGAGCTTTCGCCATTTGATATTACATGGACCTGGGAGGTCTCTGGTGGACCAATATCCTGAACTCGGCTCTCCCACCTCAGAGGCACCAGCCTGACACCCAGTCGGAGCACCAAGACCCTGTCAGTCACACAGCTCAGAAGAAAAGGGAGAAAAAAAGGAAGAAAGAAAGAAAGGAAGGAAGGAAGGAAGAAAGAAAGAAAGAAAGAAAGAAAGAAAGAAAAAGTTATTAAAATTAAGAAATTATTAAAAACAAAAAATAATTAAAAAAGAAAGAAGAGAGCAACCAAATCAATAAACAAATCTACCAATGATAATAAACTCTAAATACTAAACTAAGATAAACATAAGACCAGAAACCAATTAGATGTAGAAAGCAAACCCCAAGTCTACTGTTGCTCCCAAAGTCCACCTCCTCAATTTGGGATGATTCATTGTCTGTTCAGGTATTCCACAGATGCAGGGTACATCAAGTTGATTGTGGAGATTTAATCCACTGCTCCTGAGGCTGCTGGGAGAAATTTCCCTTTCTCTTCTTTGTTCGCACAGCTCCTGGGGTTCAGCTTTGGATTGGTCCCGCCTCTGCCTGTAGGTCGCCTGAGGGCGTCTGTTCCCCCGCTCAGACAGGACGGGGTTAAAGTAGCAGCTGATTAGGGGGCTGTGGCTCACTCAGGCCGGAGGGAGGGGTACAGAATGCGGGGCGAGCCTGCAGCACAGAGACCAGTGTGACGTTGCAACAGCCTGAGGCACACCTTGTGTTTTCCCGGGAAAGTTGTCCCTGGATCACAGAACCCTGGCAGTGGCGGGCTGCACAGGCTTCCAGGAGGGAAGGTGTGGAGGGGAGGTGTGGATAGTGACCTGTGCTCGCACACAGGCTTCTTGGTGGCGGCAGCAGCAGCCTTATCATTTCATGCCCGTCTCTGAGGTCTGCGCTTATATCTGCGCTGATAGCTGTGGCTCGTGCCAGTCTTTGGAGCTCATTTAGGCGGAACTCTGAATCCCCTCTAGTCACGCACCCCAAAACGATGGTCTCTTGCCTCTTCGGCAGGTCCAGACATTTTCCCGGACTCCCTCCCGGCTAGCCTTGGAGCACTAACCCCTGCAGGCTGTGTTCACGCTGCCAGCCCCAGTTCTCTCCCTGGGATCCTACCGAAGCCCGAGCCTCAGCTCCCAGCCCCGCCCGCCCTGGCGGGTGAGCGGACAAGCCTCTCGGGCTGGTGAGTGCTGGTCGGCCCTGATCCTCTGTGCGGGAATCTCTCCGCTTTGCCCTCCGCACCCCTGTTGATGCGCTCTTCTCCGCGGCTCCAAGGCTTCCCCCCAACACCGCCACCCCCCGTTTCAAACAGTGAAGGGGTTTCCTAGTGTGTGGAAACCTTTCCTCCATCACAGCTCCCTCCCATTGGTGCAGGTCCCGTCCCTATCCTTTTGTCTCTGTTTATTCTTTTTCTTTTGCCCTACCCAGGTACGTGGGGAGTTTCTTGCCTTTTGGGAGGTCTGAGGTCTTCTGCCAGCGTTCAGTAGGTGTTCCGTAGGAGTTGTTCCACATGTAGATGTATTTCTGATGTGTTTGTGGGGAGGAAGGTGATCTCCATGTCTTACTCCTCCGCCATCTTGAAGGTCTCTCCGGGATAATTGTTAAGTAATATGAGTACTTTCATAAGGGTATGAACAGTTTTATGGAAATGCCAAAGAGGAAAAGTAAATTCTGCAATGTTAGTGAAAAGGCAGGATATCTTCATAGAATAATGATAACAGATATTTGCTGAGATCCTTCCTAAGTGCCAGGAAAGTACACAGTACTTTACAGGTATTATTGTCTCAAATACTCACAACAACCTTTTGAGATGGAGGTTAGTATTACTCCAATTTTAAAAAGAAGAAACTAAGGCTCAGAGACATTAAGTACACTGTATGAGGTCCCGCTTCTGACCACATATGGACAAAGAACCTGCACTCGGCAGTACTGTGCTGTGCTGCCTTCCCACCAGGAAGTGACAATTGCATACTTAGTGTGTGCCTGGTAGTTTACTCAACACTTTACATGTATTGGACATTACATCATTTAATCCTCATCACAACCCTGAGAGCCGTATGAGATAATAGTTTTATTATTCTCATGAAACAGATGAAGAAACTGAAGCTCAGGGAGATTACATAAGCAAACTTAATTCTGTATGTTGTCAATAAAATAAGTTGAGATTTGATTTCAACTGTCTGATTGCAGAAACCTTACTCAATTATGGTGCTATTTTGCCCTTAAATGCAGTGGTGACACTTGAGCCCAGTTTTCAAAGGGGAACAGAATTTGGCCAGAGGAGAAAAATATTCAAGTCAGGAATGTAAGTCTGGGTGAGGGGAGGAGACTCCCAGAATCACAAAGCAGATGGAGTAGAAAAGTGCTTCTCAAATCTGAAATGCATAAGAACCAATTCAGAATCTTTCTATAACTACAGGTACCAGTGCCCTACCTGGACCTGCTAAATCAGAACCTCTGGGGCCAGATATCTCTGCGTCATTAAAAACAGCCTCCAGAAGTTCTGATGCTCACAATAGTTTGAGACCAGCTAGTGTAGAGCCGTATCTAAAAGACACCGGAAGAAAGGAGATGTGGGAGAGTGCCCATTCCCTGGATCAATCCTAAATATGCCTTCATGTTATAGCTGTGATTTCAGATCATGGATAGAACCAAACCACTGGGAACACGGCACTGGGCTAATAGAACTCTTTCCTCAAGCAAGAAGGGGCCCAATGCTGACTCAAACATTGCTAACGATGGTCATAATTGTCTCTAAAGTCCTCGAGTGAAAGGAAGCCCGAACAAGTAAATGAAGGCAGAGTGGAGCAGGGTTACCAAGCACAGGGTGAGTGTGACCTTTGGAGGTCAAGGTAAAGGAAATAGAGAAACATTGAATATTCATGAAGCAGGAAACTATGTTTGATTTGCTCACCGGTGTATCCCCGGGTTAGGGGACACTGTAATGCATTGCCCATGTCCCACCTTCAGGATGGAAGCATAGACTTTCCCTAGCTGCTGGGAATGCTGGCTGCTGACGGTTCACAGCTGAGTGCCTTCTCAGGCATTGCCCCTGGTAGAAGAAAGTTCCTTGCCCAAGGTTTTATCCCCTCTACGGTCACAGCCCAATGGCTGGTCAGTACAGGGGTACAAAGGCCTGGGGCCCTTGCCTCAATTAAGACAACTCTGAAGGGCCATCCTCAGCTCCACAACTCTGTATGACTAGCTGAAGCTTTCGTTGATACTGGGTCAAAATTCAACTTCTACTTTTTCCCAGTCCTGCTTTCCTCACTCACTAACAGATGTCATAGCCAAAAGCATTTGTCAATAGACCTGCCAGCAAAATCTGTTTCCTAGGGAGCCCAACCCAAAAAGATACTCATTGTAGGGTTCAAATAATATTTGTGGAAGTCTGAGTGAACACTGGAAGGGGGTAGAGCTGCCAGTAAAATCAATTCAATTTAATATAAACATCCCTCCAGAGATGGGAAAGAATGGAAACCATGGCCACTTTCCATAGTTTTATAGGCAAACATTTCGTAAGATATAGGACAGCCTCCAATTAATGATGCTGTCATAATTTATTATTTCTTTGACAGACATTTAAATGATTGCTGCAGAGCACAGTAAACAAAAACATCCAAAGCGGACATAAACACATAGCTATTCATCAAAAAACTTTAAAAAACCTTTAAAAGTAATGGTGTTTTGCAATGTGTAAAATCCAATAGACCTAAGAATTTTCAAATGGACATTAAGTTAGCATTAATTTTCCTCTGGCCAAATTAACCAAAAGGAGAGAGGGCAATCTTATTGTCATGTCTATCGGTGTCTATCAGGCCAAGTTCAAATTATATTAGTGTAAGTGGATCAGGAACTTGTGAATTAAATTACCCTTTGGATGTTGTGTATGTAATCATTAAGACCATCACCCTGGCAGTTGGAAAATGCTTGCTTCACAGCACAAATACCACTGAAATCAGACTCCTTGTTACTCTTCAAGAGCCTCTATAATAATAAAACTTGGTCTCTTGATTGAGAGTCCTATCCTGTTTATTATTTTCTTTAAGAGGCAATCATTCATACATGAGATGTGCCATTTATGCTGCCAGGTCATTTCTTATTGAGACACAGATGGAGAAAAAAATAAATTTCCTTTACGACTACCCTCACCCATAGTATAATAGTGTGTGGACTCCAAACCAGGTGTCTCCTTTGTTACTATTACTCTGGGCTAAGTGAGCAGCAGACCTGCCTTGAAGTGGCCAATTTGGAGTTTTTAAAGATTTCAGGACATTTATCTCAAGGGAGCCTACTAATAAAACTTGTAATGGCTGCCACTGTTTAATAGCCAGGCAAGGTCTTTTGGTTCTAGGCACTTTGCAGTCATTATCTTGAATCTTATTGAGAGTGAGATATGTAGATAAGTATTCTTAGTTATGTTTTAAAAGTGATAAAACTAATTCAGAAAAGCAAATAGATTACCTAAGGTTGCATAATGATTAAGATAGCAGACCCAGGATTCAAACCCGAGAATAAACTAACAAGCATCACTAGGACATTCTGCTCCTTTATTTTTTATAAGTGATTCCAACTTGATAAAAACAAAGAAAAAGCAGGAATCCAAAAGGAGAGTAAGAGTTAAACCACTGGCTGTCTTGGAGATATCAGCTAATTCTTGGTCTGGGTGACCGCTCATGTTGTAGGAGTCCATGCAAATCAGAGAGGGTAAGGAAAGCCAGAACCCTAAAGACCATCTACTCTTCACAAAAGAACAGACTAAGTTACAAGAAAGAAAACGCACACACACACACACAAATAGGGCCCACAAGGAAAACTTGGCCACAGATGGAGAGGAAAAAAAGTATTATTCCCCGAAATAAGAAATTTTAATTGAACATTGGCCCTCTTGGGATTTCTTGCCAAATTCATATTACCTATTTAGTTAAAAAAAACTGCAAGTTAAAACTTTATTTTTAGATTGTATTCCATCTGTAGCCCCCTATCATCTGGCTAAACAAAACACAATTTCTTTATGGAAGAATATAGCTTTACCAGGACCCTTTTCCACATAAAGTTAAATCAAACAAGAATATAATCAAAAAGCATGGAAAAAACAGGCTATCATGGATGAGAACCAGCAGAAGCAAACAGGTTGTAGAATCAGATGCATGAGGATTTCAGATATTGGATTTGTTAGTTGTGGTATATAAAGTGTGTATATTTAAAATGTTTAAATACATTAAAAAAAATTTTGCCCACGCTATGCAGCTTGTGGGATCTGAGTTCCCTGGCCTGGAATTAAACCTCGCCCCTCGGCATTGAAATTGCGGAGTCCTAACTAACTACTGGACCTCCAGGGAATTCCTAGTTTAAATACATTTTTTAAAGTGCCAGGGGCTTCCCTAGTGGCGCAGTGGTTGAGAGTCCGCCTGCTGATGCAGGGGACACGGGTTCGTGCCCAGGTCTGGGAAGATCCCACATGCTGCGGAGTGTCTGGGCCCATGAGCCATGGCCGCTGAGCCTGCGCGTCCGGAGCCTGTGCTCCGCAACGGGAGAGGCCACAGCGGTGAGAGGCCCACGTACCGCAAAAAAAAAAAAAAGTGCCAAAATATGAGCAAGAAATAAGAGACTACAAAAGTGACAAAGGAGAGTCAAATAAGATGAAATATAGCTCCTATAAAAGAAAGTATACTTGAAATTTACAAACTCATTGAGTAGGCTGAGCAACAGATTAAACACAGCTGAAAGATAAGTGAATTGAAAACATCAATTTGCAGAAATAAGCCAGGATGTAGCACAGGGAAACAACGAGATGGGAAACGTGAGGAGTATGGACCATAGAGACTAGATGACTAACTTAGGTCTAATCAGAGTTCAGGAATGAAAGTGGAGAAAAGGCAACACTATTTTAAAGAATTGACGATTGATATGAACCTTCAGTTTCAGAAAGCCCAAATGTACCCCAATCAGACTTTAGCTTTTGTTACCTTCAGTGCACCACCAGCCCTGGATTCTTCTAGCATCATCTTTGGTGATAGCAGGCAGCCTAAAAGTCTTCCTCAGGGTTCCTGCACCACCCAAACCTGCTTTCTTGTGCCCTTGTGATTGAGAGCATCTCATTCCTTGCTTCCTCCTGATTCCCAGCACTAGACTGGTGCTGATTGTTGCTAGGGGCTTGCTAATCTGCTCTAGGCATGCCCTGGGTCTCAGGCTGTTAGGGTGGGTCTTTCTCTTTGGTCCTGCCCTACTCTCAGCAGTGGGATTCATATAAAAACTGGCCCAGGGAGATTTCCATCCCCTTACCCTGGGGCTAGTGTTTTTTCTTTTCTTTTGCTTTCTCCCAGCCCCAATGGGTCTTCAAATTTTTTTTTTTTTTTTTTTT
>NW_006785816.1:2639594-2641510 GCF_000442215.2 Lipotes vexillifer
TCCAGTTGCGGAGCACAGGCTCCGGACGCGCAGGCTCAGCGGCCATGGCTCACAGGCCCAGCCGTTCCGTGGCATGTGGGATCCTCCCGGACCGGGGCACGAACCCTTGTCCCCTGCATCGGCAGGCAGACTCTCAACCACTGAGCCACCAGGGAAGCCCTGGGTCTTCAATTTTGACCTAGGGGTGACAGAGTTAGCTGCCTTCCCACAAGCAACTAAAGGTTTTTGTTGCTTAGAGGAGAGGGTGTGGGTGATGTTTCATGCTTTATCTGCAACTGGCCTGCACCATCCATGGATGCTCCCTTGGGTCGGTCCCTAGCCCTAACTTCAGACCTTCCATGAGCACCCAGTAGATGTCCAGAGGGAAGAATCTCCAAGTGGATGAATACGGACTTAGTGTCTCTGGCTCCCAGGGGTTCCATCTTTCACAGTAGCCTACACTTGTCCTCTAATAATTTGTTAAAAAACATTAGCTGCCTTCTTACACGCAAGATATGTAGCCCCGTATTCCTTCTGTGCTTGGTCACAGGTGACTCAGTGCTCATGTCCCATCTCTCCTGGGAGGCCCCCTCTCCACTCAGATCAGTCCAGGATTAGTGAGAACTAAGCCAGCCTCTCCCTTGAAAAGCCTTCCTTAGACTTTTTACCTTTGTTATAGACCAAGATGAGTTTTACCCTCTCTATGGAGGAAAATTTGAAGGGTTGAAGAAATAATACACCCAAGAGAACCAGTAAAGTATTATTCCTTTTTTAAACCCAACTCCTGGGTACAGTAGCAAAATTTGAATATATATATAAGTTAAATGAATGAGTCAAGAGGAGATTGCTATTGTTTATTTAAGATAGAGCAGCAGGCCTAATAGGAAATGTTAACAGATGTGTACCACATTTAGAGAAGAATTTGCAACGTTTGAAATCAATGGGATTAATACATTATAAAAATAATTCCTATTAATCATTGAAAAAATAGAAAATGAGTAAAAGATATGAATACAATGCACAAAAGGAGAAACCTGAATGACTAAAGTTAAAGAGATTCTCACTCGTACCTGTAATAAGAGATATAAAAATTAAAACAATATTATGTCACTTAATACCCACTTAATTAATGTCACTTATGACATATTAATTATGTCACTTAATAAAAGATATAAAAATTAAAACAACAATATTATGTCACTTAATTAAGAAAAAATTAAAACTTAGAGGACTCCAAGTTTTCGGCAAGTTGGGAGAAACAGGAATCCACATGCCTAGCTGGTGGGAGTGGGAACTAACACAGTCTTCTTGGAAAGTTATCTGGCAGCTCTGAGGGGAATTAGAAAGTCTATGCACCCTAGCTTATTAAGGTAAAATAAAGTTAATAAATGTGGTCTTTCCATAGTCCTTTGCTCTTAGGTTGGGTTCTTTAGGAGGGAGACTCTGGAGACATGGAAATCTGTGTGCTGGAAGTTTATTGGGGAGAGTCCTTGAGATCAAGACCTGTGAGAGAGTAAAGGAGGCAGGGTTGGGTAAAAGGAGAAGCTGAACTACAGTGCAGTCTCAACAAAGGCCTCAGCTGATCCCACAGGAGCTCTGTGCTGCATTGTCCCTTCAGAGTTATCCCGAACTGAGGACAGAGAACCAGGTCTCTCTTCCCTTGCATCAACCAGTTACTCCTCATAATCAGAATTTGGTTCATGGAGGAGCCTGTAGGACTAACCTGCTAAAGTATTTGGTAGTTTATTACCAACTGCTTTTTTGCAACCCAAAGATGGTTATGTTTTTTTTTTAATAGATCTTTATTGGAGTAAAATTGCTTCACAGTACTGTGTTAGTTTCTGTTGTACAACAAAGTGAATCAGCCATGTGCAAGATGGCTATCTTGAATGAAGCAATTATTTTAGAAAATATTATTTGCAAGACACCATGGCAGG
>NW_006785816.1:2641613-2659296 GCF_000442215.2 Lipotes vexillifer
GGAATGCAAATGTATTCATCACAGTTAATGTATTAGGGGGAACTGCATTTAGATCACATGTCTGATGCCATGTAACTTAAATTTAGAAATAAAATGAAGTATGCAGAAGTAAATCCTCTGTAAAATGAGGGCAGTAACAATATCTATCTCATAGGGTAGATATGAGGATTAAAAAGACCGCCACAAAATAAATGCTAAAAACCCCCACCAAAACCAACGTCCACCCCCAAGAGATTTGGATTTCATTAATTTAACTTAAAGTATAGGCCATTTTAAAAAGCCCTCCAGGTGATTCTAGTGTAATCAGGGTTGAGAGCTACTGCGCATAGTTAATTCTCCAGCCTCATGAGTTACTTGCCTCTTAGTAGTTGTAGTAAATAATCCACACTTTGTTGAATGGTGATATTATCTCAAATTTCTTCCTTTCACAGGTGCTGGACAGGCCTTTCTCCCCTTCTTTTCTTCACCTAGGTCTGAGAGTCCATCAAGTCTGTCAACACTTGGCTCAGACGTCGGAGTCCCTCCAGGACGGGGCTGTGTGCCTTCCTGGGTGTTTCCCACTGTCCCGCTGCTTTCCTCTAGCATGGCCTTTGTCCCAATGTGTTGTAATTGTCCAGTCAGTCTTCACGTGTATATTGTGAGTCTCTTGAGGTACATATTATATCTTAAAATCTTTTGTGTCAAGAATAGTCCCAGCAGTAAACATTCGAATGAATCACTGGACCCTGGCTGGAGCATCACGGTGTTTTGGATGAAACACTAATCTATACCTGAGTCCTTTCTTCACTACTAACTAGCTATGTAGACAACCTCGAAGATGATTCCTCAGTGAGCTCTGTCTCCTGCAGTTCACGCCCCACTTTAATCCCCTCCCCTTGAGCGTGGTAGATTTATTGTCTCCCCTCATAAAACACAGAAGAAATGACAGATGTCACTTTCAAGGTTAGGTTGTAAAATGACTGTGGCTCTATGTTGGGTGCCCTCCCCCATGTTCTCTCTGTCTCACTGAGGGAAGCCAGCTGCCCCATTGTGACCTGTCCTATGGAGAGGCCCACACAACAAGGAACTGAGGGAGGCCTCTGGCTAAGAGTTAGTGAAGGACTGAGATCCTTAGGCTAACAGGCTGCAGGGAACTGAATTCTGCCCCAGAGTGAGCTTGGAAGCCAACCATCCCCCAGGTGAGCCTTCAGCAACAACTTGACTGTAGCCTCAGGAAAGACTCTGAGCCAGAGGCATCCAGCTCACCTGTGCCCTGATTCTTGACCTACAGAAACTGTAAGATAATAAACGTTTGTTGTTTTAAGTCTCTAACTTTCTGGGTAATTTGTTACACAGCAATAAATAAAAAATACACTGGCTGTATATTCTTAAGCAGTGATTTAATTCATTACACTCCCGTTTATTCACGTGTAAAAATGGAGATAATGCCATCCACTCCACAAGGGTGTCATGAGACTTAAATGATATGATGCAGATGAAAGCTATTCGTACAGTATTAAATGTGACATAAAAGTTAGATATCCATCTCCAGGAACATCATATTTTAGATAGAGGCCTTTTCAATCTTGTTTAATATCATGCATTATGAGCTCCTAGAATTAATAAGCTAGAGGTATATGCTTAACTTTATTATATCTGCTGGGATGACACTGAAGTGTCAAGCTGTGCATTTAATTTATTTAACATTCAATGCCTATACACATTTCTCTTTTTTCATTTCATTCAGCTCATAATTAACTCCTGTAGTAAAAATCACAGCATCCTCAATGGGTGTTTTAGTTCTCTTCTGTTAAACCTAAGGACTGCTTTTCTCAAAAGAATTCAGAAAAGGAGAAAGGAGAATGGGTCCTGTATTCAAAGCCTTAGCAGCTGCCTCTGCCTGGTCCCTGTGCCATGGGATGGGCAGAATGGTGGTGGTCAGCAATAAACATTTGTGAGGGCCTTGCCTTTGCCCTTGCCCTTGCCCTGTGTTATGCTGATGCCTGAGGATTGAAGAACTGTAAACAACTCAGTTCCCATGGAGCTCACCACCTAATGGGGGTGTGAAGCCTGCAAAGTCACATGTGCAGTAGAACCAGGAAGTGTTATGTAGACTATATATCCTACAGTCTTCAGTGGAGAAAATAACCAGGATGAACCCCAAGAATGGAGGCCTGTTCACTCTGCTTTATAACATAGAAAAATAGGAAGTTATGATATTTAGATAGAATTTAAAAAATTTTACAGTAGTTCCTATCTCTTGACTACCTCATAGTATTTAACAACAATCAAGGGACTTCTCTGGCGGTCCAGTGGTTAAGACTTCGCTTTCCAATGCAGGGGGTGCAGGTTCGATCCCTGGTTGGGGAGCTAAGATCCCACAGGCATCGCGGCCGAAAAACCAAAACATAAAAACAGAAGCAATGTTGTAACAAATTCAATAAAGACTTTAAAAATGGTCCATATCAAAAAAAACCTTTAAGAAAAAAGCTTTAAAAAAAAACAAGCATTCCTTCAAAAATTATTTTTGGGTACCTATTAGTTGCAAAACACTATGCTTAATGTCGTGGACATAAAATGTATGAAAAAAGATTCTGTTCTAAAAAAGAGGGCTTCCCTGGTGGCGCAGTGGTTGAGAGTCCGCCTGCCGATGCAGGGGACACGGGTTCGTGCCCCGGTCCGGGAAGATCTCACATGCTGCGGAGCGGCTGGGCCCGTGAGCCATGGCCTCTGAGCCTGCATGTCCAGAGCCTGTGCTCCGCAACGGGAGAGGTCATAACAGTGAGAGGCCCGTGTACCACAAAAAAAAAAAAAAACTAGGATAAAAAAGAAAAAAATAATAATCGTACCACACCACCACCACGAAAAATACAACAGCACAAATTATTAAGTGCCAGGCATTGTATTAAGATCCTTGATACATTGATCCTCTTTAGCTTCACAAAACTTTAATAGGAAGATAAAAATATTTCTATCAAAGATGAAGACTAAGGCTCAGGAAGGGGAAACAATTTTTCCAGGGTTATATTAATACAAGTAAAAAGTCATAGCTAGGACCCAAGGGGTCTGTGCGTCCTCAGACCCTTATTCTGTACCTCACCACCTCCCAGTCTGTCTTTACGTTGGTTGTTGATAGCATCAAGTGACATTTTATAAAGTATTGTATGATTCTACAAAAGCATCTTCATACATCATTTATTTTCATGACAAACCTCAAATCAGTAATACCCTGGTTATAGATAAGAAAATAAGGCTCAGGCAGCTTAAATGACTCATCCAGTCCATAAATTTGTGGACTGAGATTTGTTATGAGATTCAGACCTGAGCACACAAGAATATTTCTATTTAAGATGGATTCATGAGAGGTAGGCTGTCAGGTTCTACATAGAGCAGGGTAGAGAGGGATCATCATGGAAAGAAATGAGTCATTGGAGGAGGAGTGTCTTTAAGGATGAAAGCTGCAGGCGAGAGGTGCCCAGAAGTTACTTCTGCAGGGAAACAATGCGGGGGCATCTGTGTTGAGGAAGGGGTAGTTGGCTAAGGGTGCTGGTCCCAGCTCTATCCTGTCCCGTCACATGTGGCACAAAGGTGATAATGCTTATCCAGTACCTCAGAGCTATTGTGACGGCTGAAGTGTTAATGTAAAGGGAGATTGAAAGTTGTAAAGTGCTTTACAAATATCAAGCCGTGTTATCCTGACTTTAGATGAGACAAACTTGAGGTTCAGTCTTGAGGACCTTGCCCAGAATCAAATAGGAAGGTCCAGCAGGACCCGGGTGTCAGCACCAAACTCCTGAAGTACCCGCCGGCACTGCAGACCCTGCCTAGTCAATATTTGGAGAGACCCCAATTGCTGAGCTTTCTGTCTATGAGGACATGCTGCTTTCCAGGAACGTGAAGAAATAAGCTAACCAAAGAGAGACCTCTACCTGCACATTCACTGGTCTGAGCAAGGTGGATAGAAGTTTTTCAGAGGGCACCTTATGTTCAGGGCCCCCATTCTCTGCAGAGGTCAGGTTCAGTTACGTTCTCTGTCCCACTTGCAAGAGAAGTTACCTCTAATGTATAGCTTCAAGGAGAGGTTCTCAAACTTTTCTATGGTAAAGCCCATGTACTCTTCTCAATAATGTTATTAAATATATCAATTACATTGGACTACAAAAGAGACAAATTATATTGAAATCACTTATCAAAACATTAAAATATTTTTATATAGTAATTATATTTGTATCTTTATGGAAGTATTAGATAAAAGATTTAGCAGTGAGTCTAATAACTATTTCAGTTTCTAAGTAGAGATATGTACAAATGCTATTTCAAGATATTTGTCACACCTGTACAATAATATTTAAAAATATGCAATTTCTATTGATGACAAAGTCATCAATTAGATATTCATAAATACTGCAGTAGTTTGTTGGCAGTATTTGTCATTGAAAAACATATTGCATTTCAATTAGAGATCAGTGAAACAAAAATGCCATTTTTTCCCTCTCTAAATCTTTGTACATCCTCCCTTTTCCACCCTGGAATTCTATGCATGAATCCTTTGGGACCCAAGATTAAGAATCCCTGGTTTAGAAGAAATTAAAGAAGGCTTTTGAGTGGAAGGCAATAAACTGTGGAGGAAATAACACTTATGATGGCATTTAATGCTTAGTTTTTTTCATTTACTAGTAATATATTTACCATGTTCAATTATACTTTACTGCAGATGTTAATTATATTAATTAATTATTTCTCACTGTAAATATTAGTAAAATAAATGGCTGGACAATTAAGAAGTAAAATATGTTTTTAGGTCACAAATATATCACAAACTATTACCCTAATGAATTTATACTCTGTGTTTCAGTTTCCCCAGATCATAGATCAGGGTAATAGCAGCAAAGAGCATAATGTAAGGGTCAAGAGTATGGCATTTGAAGCCTGAAATAAATTGGTTCTACACCACCATGCACTAGCTGGGTGGTCATAGGCAAATTAATTGATCTTTCCATTCTGTTTAAATTATATAAAGTAGGAGTAATGATATTAACTCCTGAGGACTGTTAGAGTATCAAATGAGACTATATACATATATAATATATATGCATATATTTTGTACATATATACATATATATTATATATATATGTACACACATAGCATTTGCCACTGCATCTAACACGTACTAAGTGCTTAACTAGAGTTTGCTATCACTGCAGCTATGATTATTATTACCTGTAATCACCGGGCATTTTGGCTATCAAATGAAAGTCAATAAGCCTGACATATAACAATGACAAACTATAGGCTCCTTATCAGCAGAGTCCTCAGGTAGACTTACAGGTAATGAGAAAGTATCAAAACCTGTCCTGTGCTTTGGGACCATCAGCCTTCGCTAGAAAATGGCATAGGGAACAGCCCTTGTGTGATTAGAGAGGAATGACCTTTGGTGTGTTTGGAAAAAATGGGTTCTGTTTGCCTTGGAGAATCTCTTTATCACCCTTTCAGAGAACTCTCAGTTTTTGTCGACCCCCTCTCCTATAATCTAGGATCGCTGGTGTCTAGGCTTCTGTCTCTAACACTCCACTGTGTACCTCATGCAAGACAAGAAGAGAAGGGAATTTGTATTGGTTGGGCCTCTCCTATGTGATGCACTATTTGGTTCTCCTTAGGTGATGAGTGGTCCCAAGCTTGGGAAGCTTTTTATGGTTTCTGTGCTTCATTCTTTCAAAGTCCTATTTTTGAGGCCACATCTGCCTAATTTTAACCAATCAATAATACTGAATGTTGAGAATGACTTAGCTTCCAATTTGCTGCAAAAAATATATCTATATCTCAACAGAAGCTTTTAATACCAATACTGAGATGGTGTAAGGCTGTACACATGGACCCATGTAGACCTGGGTTGCATTTTGGATCTGCTGTATCCTAGCTGTGTCACTTTGGGTGAGGCAGGAACCTCTCTGAAACCATTTTTACTAGTAAACTAGGAATGATAAGAGCATTAGCAGTTTTGTTAAAATTATAAAATGAGACTTTGTTTATAAACATCTTACAACACTATACATATTTTAAATGATAGTTACCATTAATAATCATAATGGGACTTTCAGCTTGTTGGAGGACATTTGATGTGAGACTAGAAGAACTTTCAGATGCCTCTTATCACCCTGTGTGGGAACATGCTTGCTTTGTCAATGAATGTTGACACACTGAAAAGATAATCACACTTCAGTCTTTTCATGAACACAGCACCCATAAGGAAAATGTTACCCAACTGATCTTCAGATCCAGGGTGGAGGTGAGGCAAGGTCTAAAATACAAACATATGCCTATCCTGGTAATGCTTCACCTCTTGCTCTTGAAACACCAAATATCTGGGCCTCCTGGAACAAGAACAAAAATCGAAGTAAGGCCAGCACACAGACTTGAGAGTGACTGAGCGCTTCCAGCCTTTTCCCCTCTTGCTTACAAAGGCTTGAAGAGGCAGTCAGTGTAGCCTCTGAGTCCTCCTTAAAGTTTGGGGCTCTTCCGCCTTGGAATCCAAATTACTCTTCTGGATGCTAGCCCAGAGCAAAGCTCTGGCTTCAAATTCTCTGGATGGCAGCCATGGTAAAGACATTTGCTACTGCCAGCAGTACAGGAGAAACATGGAAAACACTGCTCAGGCAAGAACACAGTTGAGCGTTTCTAGGATACCTCAACCAGGAGGTAGCTTTGTCACCAGCTTCTCAGGATAGAGAAACCAAGCCCTCTGCTTCCCACTTGGCTAATCATCACAAATATAGAAGAATTGAAAGGAACGTCAAGGGATCGAAGACCAGTCTGGGAGAACCACAGTTCATGATTAAACAGAGCCTCAATCCTCATTTTTCTCTCCTGAGGGTCTTAAGTGTTTCCATGTGCTTAGGTAAAGCATGTATGGGGAACGAAGCGTGCCTTTGGTAACAGTCTGTTCCACCTTGCATGTACCTTTTTTCCCCTCCTTTTTAACTTTTTGGATTTTAGGTGCAGAGCTTTGATTTAATCAAACACCTTTCTTAATTCATCACACACTATTATGTTTGATCCCACAAGGTCCCTTTCTTATTTTATTTTAGTCTCCCCTGCATCTCCCATTTCCTATTACTATTCCTTAACATTGAGAAGTCACCTCCTTTATGATGTTTAATATACGTTCTTGATATGTATTTATCTGCAGAAAATATGTGGTGGTGTTTTGTGTATGTACATGCTTTCAGCTTCCATAAGGGTGTCTCACTGTATTTCTTAACTTTTTACTCAATATTATATTCTAATGTATACTCACTAGTTAATTGCTTTTGACGGCTGCATAATATTCCATCTAATCATGGAGAGCTATTTGCTGCTACAAATAATGCTGCTGTGTACATTTTTCGACATGGTGCCTCATGGGCTTGTGTGAGACTTTCTTAGGCATGTTCTCAGGAGAGAGACTGCTGTATTGTAGGGTGCATAGACTTTCTAATTCCCCTCAGAGCTGCCAGATAACTTTCCAAGAAGACTGTGTTTGTTCCCACTCCCACAAGCTAGGCATGTGGATTCGTTTCTCCCAACTTGCTGAAAACTTGGAGTCCTCTAAGTTTTAGTTATTTTTCAATTAAGTGACATAATATTGTTGTTTTAATTTTTATATCTCTTATTAAGTGACATAATTAATATATCATAAGTGACATTAAGTGGGTATTAAGTGACATAATATTGTTGTTTTAATTTTTATATCTCTTATTACAGGTAAGGGTGAGAATCTCTTTAACTTTAGTCGTTCAGGTTTCTCCTTTTGTGCATTGTATTCATATCTTTTACTCATTTTCTATTTTTTCAATGATTAATAGGAATTATTTTTATAATGTATTAATCCCATTGATTTTAAATGTTGCAAATTCTTCTCTAGGTGTGGTACACATCTGTTAACACTTCCTATTAGGCCCAAGTTGAATAAAAATCTTTAATGTTTGTGTAGTCAGATCCAACAATTTTCTACCTCATAATTTTTGTTTATATAGTCTTGTTTAAAAAAACTTTTTCCACCCTAAGGTCATATTTTCTCCTATTAGCTTTAAAGCTTCACCTTTTACATTTTGGGCTTGAAGCCATCTGGAGTTCAGTGTATACATGGCATGAAATAAGAATGTATATATTTATTTCTTATAAGTGAGCCAGCTTTCTTAACACCATCTATTAAACAATTTATCTATTCCCCACCTCTGTTATATTCCATTTCTTTACACATGTGCTCTGTTTCTGGGCATTCTTATCTGTTCCATATTTTATTTGTCTGCTACTGTGCTGTTATATACTATTCTCTCTCCACTCTTTGTATGTGTGTGTGTGTGTATGTGTTTGTGTGCACACACATGCACACACAAAATTGACAACTCTTTGTGAAACCTAATTCTTCAATATAGACTTTAGAATCAATTTGTCAACTTTTTCAAAAATTTCAGCTAAAGTTTATATTGGAACATGTTAGATATATACATTAATTTAGGGGAGAACTGACAAATTTATAATATCAACTAATTCCACTTCATTCATTCATTATTTATGTCTTCTATGTCTTTTAACAGAATTTGAAAGATTTATCCATAAAATTTTGTCATTCCTTATTATTTCTATTCCTGGAAAGTTTAGAGATTCCTGATATTGTGAATAACATTTCCATTTCTATTACAGTTTCTTGGTGGTTATTGATAGTGTAAGTTGAATTTGTATCTGGCAGCTTTGCTGAAGTCTTATTAGTTTAGTAGTCTATTATGCTGCAGGTTTTTAACATGTATCTGACTCCTTTTATTAGATGGTACCCTGAAGACAGATGTATGCTTGCTCTTTACATTTTTTATCACTAAATCTCCTTAAGCCTTTTCCATGATGGCTGATCTTGTAACAGAAATTCTGGTTATCAACTTTTAGCATTTATTATGCTAGATACTAACCTAAGTACTTTACATGTATTATCTTACTAGTTCCTTACAAAAACCCCACTTGATTTTATTTTTATCTATACTCTACAAATGAAGAAATGGAAGCTAAGACAGTAAGTCATCTCAGGTCACCCAGCCAGTAAGAGACTGAGACAAAGCCAGGTGTCTTTGACTCTAAAGCCAAGGTCCTCTATAGTCGTGCTATTCTAAATTTGGGCCTCAGAACTTTTCACAATTAGCTAGGTAACGTCTGTGTTATTCACCTACACGAACACTTTCAATGAAAACATGAGTATAGTTTTTATAATTTTACCTATGCTTGTTCTGATTATATTTATTTAACCCTAATTTGATATAATACCTAACATAATTATAATAAATATATTTATATTAACTATAATAATAAAAAATAAAAATTGTCTCTAATAGTAAATGCAAAATTGGGGCAGGGGCTTGTCTTTGGCATGTCTTTGTTTTTTAATTTATTTTTCTGATAAATATTTTTATTGTTTTATAAAACAGTTGAAGACATTTTGGAAAAACAAGCAAACAAACTAACAAAAACCTGGTTCTTTACCACGGATTGCTTGAGAAGCTCTAATCTAGAGTATGTGTCATTTCTCTATAAAGGTGTCCCTTGCTGGCTTAACTGCCTGAAGATGCAAATAGCATGGATCAAAAGTTTTGAACCAGTCTGTATTTGACTGCCTAGTTGTCTCAATCATTTTAAATGGGTGATTTGTATTTCTGAAATACTCCAGTCAAATGAGAGCCATCCTGATGAAAACCTTTTCCTACAGAGAAATCATTATACTGTTCCCACCTAGCCCTCTCTGCTATTTCAGACATCAGTGTCCATTGGATCTACAAGGCAAGAGTCTACTGCTGGCCTTAGAAATACCAAGCAATGTCTGAGCTCTGAGCTGGAGCAAAGTCTTTCATTCTAATAGGAAACTACCAAACTTTAGATTCAAATCTCCTTCATTTGGAAAAAGAAAATTGTGAGTATGAGCATGACAGTATCTGGAGGTTAATTATGTAGCTGTTGACAATGAAGCTGTCTTATTTAAAATACTAAATACAGTATTTGACCATAGACTGGAGTATTTAAGCCATCAGCACAGGTGAGCTTGTATAATAATACTGAAATAAAGTATTGAATCTGTGAAGGAATATACAATATCTGTAGAGAACTATAGAAAAAGAAAAAAATTTAAGATCAAATCACATTTCTTAGAAAAAGTTGTGTAGGATATTCTGACAGATCATTCAAAATGATAGGCAATTCAATTAATTTACAATCTGGTTGCTTTAAAACAAATTATCTGGCTGTGTTTTTGAGTACATAATGTTACCATGTATCAAGCATAATAATTAGTAAAGCTGGAAGAAGTAATATGGATTTTACATTTAGATTTTAACTTTCTTGTATATCACTTGTACAAAGATTTTTATAGAGTGCTATTTAGCTCATGGAAAAAAATGGGGAAAAAATCCAAATATTTAACAATAAGAGAATTTTTGCTTAGCCACCTTTATAAGTCTAATGAAATACTTATTGTATAATCTTTAAAAATAAGTAAGCAGAGTATATCAATATAGTAAACAAAGGATCTACAAGAGAGTATTGAGTGTAAATCACAAAATTGAAAGATGGTGTACATATACAAATTACAACTGCATAAAAATTTGTTCATGAATTCAGAAAAATAATTGGAATTTAGCTGGATGGAATTCATTGTATGTATTTCATCTGTAAGTTTATGTCAAAAATATTTTTTAAAATAAAACATTTTTGTGTTGCAAATTTTTTAACTTTACATGAATGTATAGATAGTTTATGCAATTTGGAGACTTTCATAACGCTCAGATAATGTAATAAGGAGTACATAAAAATAAAAGGTAGTGGGTGGTTTTTTTTAATTTTTAATTTTATTTAGTTTATTTTTTTATATAGCAGTTTATCTATTAGTTACCTATTTTATACATATTAGTATATATATATCAATCCCAATCTCCCAATTCATCCCACCACCACCCCCAACTACTTTGCCCCCTTGGTGTCCATACATTTGTTCTCTACATCTGTGTCTCTATTTCTGCCCTGCAAACAAGTTCATCTGTACCATTTTTCTAGGTTCCACATATTGCATTAATATACAATATTTGTTTTTCTCTTTCTGACTTACTTCACTCTGTATGACAGTCTCAGGATCCATCCATGTCACTACAAATGACCCAATTTCGTTCCTTTTTATGGCTGAGTAATATTCCATTGTATATATGTAACACATCTTCTTTATCCATTTGTCTGAGGATGGGCATTTAGGTTGCTTTCATGTCCTGGCTATGGTAAATAGTGCTGCAGTGAACATTGGGGTGCATGTGTCTTTCTGAATTATGGTTTTCTCTGGGTATATGCCCAGTAGTGGGATTGCTGGGTCATATGGTAATTCTATTTTTGTTTTTTTAAGGAAACTCCATACTGTTCTCCATAGTGGTAGTATCAATTTATATTCCAACCAACAGTGTAAGAGGGTTCCCTTTTCTCCACACCCTCTTCAGCATTTGTTGTTTGTAGATTTTCGGATGATGCCCATTCTACCTAGTGTGAGATGATACCTCATTGTAGTTTTGATTTGCATTTCTCTAATAATTAGTGATGTTGAGAGGCTTTTCATGTGCTTCTTGGTCATCTGTATGTCTTCCTTGGAGAAATGTCTATTTAGGTCTTCTGGCCATTTCTTGATTGGGTTGTTTGTTTTTTTAATATGGAGCTGCATGAGCTCTTTATATATTTTGGAGATTAATCCTTTGTCCATTGATTCATTTGCAAATATTTTCTCCCATTCTGAGGGTTGTCTTTTTGTCTTGTTTTTAGTTTCCTTTGCTGTGCAAAAGCTTTTAAGTTTCATTAGGTCCCACTTGTTTATTTTTGTTTTTATTTCCATTTCTCTAGGAGGTGGGTCAAAAATGATCTTGCTGTGAATTATGTCAAAGAGTGTTTTTCCTATGTTTTCCTCTAAGAGTTTTATAGTGTCCAGTGTTACATTTAGGTCTCTAATCAATATTGAGTTTATTTTTGTGTATGGTGTTAGGGAGTGTTCTAATTTCATTCTTTTACATGTAGCTATCCAGTTCTCCCAGCACCACTTATTGAAGAGACCCTCTTTTCTCCATTGTATATCCTTGCCTCCTTCGTCATAGATTAGCTGACCATAAGAACATGGGTTTATCTCTGGGCTTTCTATCCTGTTCCATTGATCTATATTTCTGTTTTTGTGTCAGTACCATACTGGCTTGATTACTGTAGCTTTGTAGTATAGTCTGAAGTATGGGAGTCTGATTCCTCCAGCCACGTTTTTCTTTCTCAAGACTGCTTTAGCTATTCAAGGTCTTCTGTGTCTCCATACAGATATTAAGAATTTTTGTTCTAGTTCTGTAAAAAATGCCATTGGTAATTTGATAGGGATTGCACGAATCTGTAGATTGCTTTGGGTAGTATAGTCATTTTCACAATATTGATTCTTCCAAACCAAGAACATGATATATCTCTCCATCTGTTTGTATCATCTTTGGTTTCTTTGATCACTGTCCTATAGTTTTCTGCATACAGGTCTTTTGTCTCCTCAGGTTTATTCCTAGGTATTTTATTTTTTTGGTTGCAATGGAGAACGGGATTGCATCCTTAATTTCTCTTTCTGATCTTTTGTTCTTAGTATATAAGAATGCAAGAGATTTCTGTGCATTAATTTTGTAACTTGCAACTTTACCAAACACACTGCTTACCTCTAGTAGTTTTCTGGTGGCATTTTTAGGATTCTCTATGTATAGTATCATGTCATCAGCAAACAGTGACAGTTTTACTTCTTTTCCAATTTCTATTCCTTTTATTTCTTTTTCCTCTCTGATTGTTGTCGCTAGGACTTCCAAACTATGTTGAATAATAGTGCCGAGAGTGGACATCCTTGTCTTGTTCCTGGTCTTAGAAGAAATGCTTTCAGTATTTCACCATTAAGAATGATGTTTGCTGTGTGTTTGTCATATATGGCCTTTATTATGTTGAGGTAGGTTCCCTCTGTGACCACTTTCTGAAGAGTTTTTATCATAAATGGGTGTTGAATTTTCTCAAAAGCTTTTTCTGCATCTATTGAGATGATCACTTGGTTTTTATTCTTCAATTTGTTAATATGGTGTATCACATTAATTGATTTGTGTATATTCAAGAATCCCTGTATCCCTGGGATAAACCCCACTTGATCATGGTGTATGATCATTTTAATGTGTTGTTGGATTCTGTTTGCTAGTATTCTGTTGAGGATTTTTACTTCTATGTTCTGCAGTGATTTTGGTCTGTAATTTTCTTTTTTTGGAGTATCTTTCTCTGGTTTTGGTATCAGGGTGATGGTGGTCTTGTAGAAGGAGTTTGGGAGTGTTCCTTCCTCTGCAATTTTTTGCAAGACTTTGAGAAGGATGGGTGTTAGCTCTTCTCTAAATATTTGATAGAATTCACCTGTGAAGCCATCTGGTCCTGGACTTTTGTTTGTTGGAAGATTTTTAATCACAGTTTCAATTTCATTGCTTGTGATTGGTCTGTTCATATTTTCTATTTCCTCCTGGTTCAGTCTTGGAAGGTTATACCTTTCTAAGAATTTGTCCATATCTTCCAAGTTGTCCATTTTATTGGCATAGAGTTGCTTGTAGTAGTCTCGTATGATGCTTTATCTGTGGTGTTCATTGTAACTTCTCCTTTTTCATTTCTATTTTTTATTGATTTGAGTCCTCTCCCTCTTTTTCTTGATGAGTCTGGCTAAAGTTTTATCAATTTTGTTTATATTCTCAAAGAACCAGCCTTTAGTTTCATTGATCTTTGCTATTGTTTTCTTTCTTTCTATTTCATTTATTTCTGCTCTGATTTTTATGATTTCTTTACTTCTACTAACTTTAGGGTTTTTTTGTTCTTCTTTCTCTGGTTCTTTTAGGTGTATAGTTAGATTGTTTATTTGCCATTTTTCTCGTTTCTTGAGGTAGGATTGTATTGCTATAAACTTCCCTCTTAGAACTGTTTTGCTGCATCCCATAGGTTTTGGATCATTGTGTTTTCGTTGTAATTGTCTCCAGGTATTTTTTAATTTCCTCTTTGATTTCTTCAGTGATCTCTTGGTTATTTAGTAATGTATTGTTTAACCTCCATGTATTTGTGTTTTTTACGTTTTTTTCCCTGTAATTAATATCCAATCTCAGAGCATTGTGGTCGGAAAAGATGCTTGATATGATTTCAATTTTCTGAAATTTACCAAGGCTTGATTTGTGACCCAACATATGCTGGATCCTGGAGATCGTTCCATGTGCACTTGAGAAGAAATTGTAATCTGCTGGTTTTGGATGGAATGTCCGATAAATATCAATTAAATCTATCTGGTCTGTTGTGTCATTTAAAACCTGTGTTTCCTTATTAATTTTGTGTCTGGATGATCTGTCCATTAGTGTAAGTGTGGTATTAAATTGCCCCACTATTATTGTGTTACTTTCGATTTCCTCTTTTATAGCTGTTAGCAGCTGCCTTCTGTATTGATGTGCTCCTATGTTGGGTGCATGTATATTTATAATTGTTATATCTTCCTTTTGGATTGATCCCTTGATCACTGTGTAGTGCCCTTCCTTGTCTCTTGTAACATTCTTTATTTTAAAGTCTATTTTATCTGATATGGTATTGCTGCTCCAGCGTTCTTTTGATTTCAATTTGCATGGAATATTTTTTTCCATTCCCTCATTTTGAGTCTGTATGTGTCCCAAGTCTGAAATGGGTCTCTTGTAGACAGCATATATATAGGTCTTGTTTTTGTATCCATTCAGCGAGCCTGTGTCTTTTGGTTGGAGCATTTAATGCATTCACTTTAAGGTAATTATTGATATGTATATTCCTATTACCATTTTCTTAATTGTTATCGGTTTGTTTTTGTAGGTCATTTCCTGCTCTTGTGTTTCCCACTTAGAGAAGTTCCTTTAGCATTTGTTGGAGAGCTGGTTTGGTGGTGCTGAATTCTCTTAGCTTTTGCTTGCTTTTAAAGCTTTTGACTGCTCCCTCGAATCTGAATGAGATCCTTGCTGAGTAGAGTAATCTTGGTTGTAGCTTCTTCCCTTTCATCACTTTAAATATATTATGCCACTCACTTCTGGCTTGTAGAGTTTCTGCTGAAAAATCAGCTATTAATCTTATGGGAGTTCCCTTGTATGTTATTTGTCATTTTTCCCTTGTTGCTTTCAATAATTTTTCTTTGTCTTTAATTTTTGTCAATTTGATTACTATGTGTCTCGATGTGTTTCTCCTTAGGTTTATCCTGCCTGAGATTCTCTGTGCTTCCTGGACTTGGGTGGCTATTTCCTTTCCCATGTCAGGGAAGTTTTTGACTATAATCCCTTCAAATATTTTCTTGGGTCCTTCTTCTCTCTCTTCTCCTCTGGGACCCCTATAATGTGAATGTTTTTGTGTTTAATATTGTCCCAGAGTTCTCCTAGGCTGACTTCATTTCCTTTCATCACTTTTTCTTTATTCTTTTCTGCAGCAGTGAATTCCACCATTCTGTCTTCCAGGTCACTTATCTGTTCTTCTGCCTCAGTTATTCTGCTATTGATTCCTTCTAGTGTATTTTCCATTTCAGGTATTGTATTGTTCATCTCTGTTTGTTCGTTCTTTAATTCTTTTCAGTCTTTGTTAAACATTTCTTGCATCTTCTCGATCTTTGCCTCCATTCTTTTTCTGAGCTCCTGAATCATCTTCACTATCATTATCCTGAATTCTTTTTCTGGCTGGTTGTCTATCTCCACTTCATTTAGTTGTTTTTCTGGGTTTTTATCTTGTTCCTTCACCTGGACATTTGCCTTTTCATTTTGTCAGTCTTTCTGTGAATGTGGTTTTCCTTCCACAGGCTGCAGAATTGTAGTTCTTCTTGCTTCTGCTGTGTCATGGGTGTTTTATATAGCCATCTTGATCAGGGGTCAGTGACCATGGCCTGTGCCAAATTCAGCCTGCTGCCTAAGTTTTTAAGTAAAGCTTTATTGGAGCACAGCCATACCCATTTATTTATGCTCTGTGTATGACTGCTTTCCAGCTATGAGGGAAAATTTGAGTACTTGCCACAGATACCATTGGGCCTGAAACCGTAAAATATTTGCTTTGTGGCCCTTTATAGAAAAGATGCCATCTGCTAATCTCGATTATTTGTTGAGTTGATATGAATTAGAATCTATTCTCATTCACAAGATTTCCATTTAAAAAACAGCTATCAAGGAAAGACCCAAAACTCCTTCAAATTATTTAGGTTTATGTCTGTAAAGAAGTATAACTGATTGATGATAGGCTGAAGAAAGTTTGGGAAACAACAATGACAGTATTTTCAGAGTTGAGAAATTTTAGAGTGATGGCTTTTTTTCTAAGCAAAATATACATGAGTGTACCAGAGCTCTAAGACCTGAATTTGAAGTAAAAGTGAATGAATAGAACTCAAGTGATAGCCTGGGCCACCTGGGCCCTACTGTCAGCATTCCTCTAAAAGCTTTTTATTTTTCGTGCAAGGCTATTTTGTAGGAAGCTATCTTGTAGGAAGCTATGTCCTCCTAGGGACATAAAATGTTTTTATGGCAGCATTAACTTAAAATCTGTGAATTTTCTGAAGGTGTCAGAGCAAGAGTGAGTCTCAGGAGAGTCTAATAAACAGTAAACAGGGTGAACTGCAAAGCCTACTCCTACAGAAGTTGTCCATACTTGCTGGTTTTCTGTTTCTTCTGCTACATCATCCAAGTCCTTCCCACCTTCCCCCTCCCTCATTTCTGGAAAGATGGTTTTCTGTCTTGGGTTGCAGGTGACTTGTTCCAAAATGGTTTTACATTTTAAATCCTGGAATAGGCCATTAAGAAACTTCATACCTGACTGTCCCTTTGTCCTAGAATTTTGGAAAATGTGTCAGCCTGCTTCCAGAACAATTAACTCTGTTTTGAGGTCACCTCTGTGGATACAATTTCAAACTTTTATGAGAGAAATGAAGTTTACCAGTTTAGTAGCTAGAGAAGAAAATTAGTCATTTTTAGTAGTTTCTGCAGTGAAGCAAAAGTCACTTTCTGAACTCTTCTTTTTCTTAGTGATCACAAGTAAATCTGTATTAGTAACATGATAGAATTCTAGAACACTTCCTGTATGCTATGTATATACTTCCTATACACTGAATACCATTTACTATATACTAGAATACTAGAATGTAGGCTACTTACTATGCAGATACACACACACATGCACACGCATACATCCACACGCATACATGCACACACATGCACTGTGGTTGATAATGATCCCAGAAAACGTGACACTGAGGACAAGAGAAGAAGAGACCTGAGGAGTTTGTCTAGCTGTGGGGTAGCGAGCCTTTTAACTCAGTGAGGATGCTTTGATATCCCTTTCTCTCCTTTCTGTGCCTGTCCTTATCTTTTTATCCTCCTTTGTCACTCTGTTCCCCAAAGCATCCCCAACCCAGCAGCTGGGTGCTCACACCAATTCTCCTGTGACTAAAGAAAGTTTTATGATTATTTTATTAGTATATTTTCTGATTAAAGTATCAGTGACTCAGGTATGATCCCTCTCAAGGATATTTACATTAAAAAGAAAATTAAAAGAACCAAAAGAGAGGGCAATGCATTACTGAAATAAGCATATTTCTAGTAGTTGCATTTCCACACCATAATGCCTGGTGGGGAAGCTTTTTTTTTTTTTTTTTTTTTC